>NC_061842.1:34086161-34143661 GCF_019202785.1 Penaeus chinensis | reverse complement strand
TATTTAATAAGATATCTACTAAAAAGATATTTATTTTTTTTTCTGGCTTGTATCGGATCGCGACATCAAAGTGCTACAATATTAAGTTTTATTTCTGAGTATTTTCAAAGTCCTTATTTCCTTATCTCCAGCTCTTTCTTCCCTCTTTCCTCTATTTCCTCTTTATTCCCTCTTTCCTCTATTTCCTCTTTCCTCTTTATTCCCTCTTTCCTCTATTCCCTCTTTCCTCTTTATTCCCTCTTTCCTCTATTTCCTCTTTCCTCTATTTCCTCTTTATTCCCTCTTTCCTCTATTTCCTCTTTATTCCCTCTTTCCTCGATTCCCTCTTTCCTCTATTTCCTCTTTCCTCTATTTCCTCTTTCCTCTTTATTCCCTCTTTCCTCTTTATTCCCTCTTTCCTCTATTTCCTCTTTCCTCTTTATTCCCTCTTTCCTCTATTCCCTCTTTCCTCTTTATTCCCTCTTTCCTCTTATTCCCTCTTTCCTCTTTATTCCCTCTTTCCTCTATTCCCTCTTTCCTCTATTTCCTCTTTCCTCTATTTCCTCTTTCCTCTATTCCCTCTTTCCTCTATTTCCTCTTTCCTCTATTCCCTCTTTCCTCTATTTCCTCTTTCCTCTATTCCCTCTTTCCTCTATTTCCTCTTTCCTCTTTATTCCCTCTTTCCTCTTTATTCCCTCTTTCCTCTATTCCCTCTTTCCTCTATTTCCTCTTTCCTCTATTCCCTCTTTCCTCTATTTCCTCTTTCCTCTTTATTCCCTCTTTCCTCTATTTCCTCTTTCCTCTTTATTCCCTCTTTCCTCTTTATTCCCTCTTTCCTCTATTTCCTCTTTCCTCTTTATTCCCTCTTTCCTCTATTCCCTCTTTCCTCTATTTCCTCTTTCCTCTATTTCCTCTTTATTCCCTCTTTCCTCTTTATTCCCTCTTTCCTCTATTTCCTCTTTCCTCTATTCCCTCTTTCCTCTTTTTCCTCTTTATTCCCTCTTTACTCTATTCCCTCTTTCCTCTTTATTCCCTCTTTCCTCTATTTCCTCTTTCCTCTATTTCCTCTTTATTCCCTCTTTCCTCTATTTCCTCTTTCCTCTTTCCTCTTTATTCCCTCTTTCCTCTATTCCCTCTTTCCTCTATTTCCTCTTTCCTCTATTCCCTCTTTCCTCTTTTTCCTCTTTCCTCTATTTCCTCTTTATTCCCTCTTTCCTCTATTTCCTCTTTCCTCTTTATTCCCTCTTTCCTCTATTCCCTCTTTCCTCTTTTTCCTCTTTCCTCTATTTCCTCTTTCCTCTATTTCCTCTTTATTCCCTCTTCCCTCTTTATTCCCTCTTTCCTCTATTTCCTCTTTCCTCTATTCCCTCTTTCCTCTTTTTCCTCTTTCCTCTATTTCCTCTTTATTCCCTCTTTCCTCTATTTCCTCTTTCCTCTTTATTCCCTCTTTCCTCTATTCCCTCTTTCCTCTATTTCCTCTTTCCTCTATTTCCTCTTTATTCCCTCTTTCCTCTTTATTCCCTCTTTCCTCTATTTCCTCTTTCCTCTATTCCCTCTTTCCTCTTTATTCCCTCTTTCCTCTATTTCCTCTTTCCTCTATTTCCTCTTTATTCCCTCTTTCCTCTATTTCCTCTTTCCTCTTTCCTCTTTATTCCCTCTTTCCTCTATTCCCTCTTTCCTCTATTTCCTCTTTCCTCTATTCCCTCTTTCCTCTTTTTCCTCTTTATTCCCTCTTTCCTCTATTCCCTCTTTCCTCTATTTCCTCTTTCCTCTATTCCCTCTTTCCTCTTTTTCCTCTTTCCTCTATTTCCTCTTTATTCCCTCTTTCCTCTATTTCCTCTTTCCTCTTTATTCCCTCTTTCCTCTATTCCCTCTTTCCTCTTTTTCCTCTTTCCTCTATTTCCTCTTTCCTCTATTTCCTCTTTATTCCCTCTTCCCTCTTTATTCCCTCTTTCCTCTATTTCCTCTTTCCTCTATTCCCTCTTTCCTCTTTTTCCTCTTTCCTCTATTTCCTCTTTATTCCCTCTTTCCTCTATTTCCTCTTTCCTCTTTATTCCCTCTTTCCTCTATTCCCTCTTTCCTCTATTTCCTCTTTCCTCTATTTCCTCTTTATTCCCTCTTTCCTCTTTATTCCCTCTTTCCTCTATTTCCTCTTTCCTCTATTCCCTCTTTCCTCTTTATTCCCTCTTTCCTCTATTTCCTCTTTCCTCTATTCCCTCTTTCCTCTTTATTCCCTCTTTCCTGTATTTCCTCTTTCCTCTATTTCCTCTTTATTCCCTCTTTCCTCTATTTCCTCTTTCCTCTATTTCCTCTTTCCTCTTTATTCCCTCTTTCCTCTATTCCCTCTTTCCTCTATTCCCTCTTTCCTCTTTATTCCCTCTTTCCTCTATTTCCTCTTTCCTCTATTTCCTCTTTCCTCTTTATTCCCTCTTTCCTCTATTTCCTCTTTCCTCTATTTCCTCTTTATTCCCTCTTTCCTCTTTATTCCCTCTTTCCTCTATTCCCTCTTTCCTCTCTATTCCCTCTTTCCTCTATTTCCTCTTTCCTCTTTATTCCCTCTTTCCTCTATTCCCTCTTTCCTCTTTATTCCCTCTTTCCTCTATTTCCTCTTTCCTCCTTATTCCCTCTTTCCTCTATTTCCTCTTTCCTCTTTATTCCCTCTTTCCTCTATTTCCTCTTTCCTCTATTCCCTCTTTCCTCTTTATTCCCTCTTTCCTCTTTATTTCCTCTTTCCTATATTCCCTCTTTCCTCTTTATTCCCTCTTTCCTCTATTCCCTCTTTCCTCTATTTCCTCTTTCCTCTATTTCCTCTTTCCTCTATTCCCTCTTTCCTCTTTATTCCCTCTTTCCTCTTTATTCCCTCTTTCCTCTTTATTCCCTCTTTCCTCTTTATTCCCTCTTTCCTCTTTATTCCCTCTTTCCTCTTTATTCCCTCTTTCCTCTATTCCCTCTTTCCTCTATTTCCTCTTTCCTCTATTTCCTCTTTCCTCTTTATTCCCTCTTTCCTCTTTATTCCCTCTTTCCTCTTTATTCCCTCTTTCCTCTATTCCCTCTTTCCTCTATTCCCTCTTTCCTCTATTTCCTCTTTCCTCTATTTCCTCTTTCCTCTATTCCCTCTTTCCTCTTTATTCCCTCTTCCCCCTATTCCCTCTTTCCTCTTTATTCCCTCTTTCCTCTATTTCCTCTTTCCTCTATTTCCTCTTTCCTCTATTTCCTCTTTATTCCCTCTTTCCTCTATTTCCTCTTTCCTCTTTATTCCCTCTTTCCTCTATTTCCTCTTTCCTCTTTATTCCCTCTTTCCTCTATTTCCTCTTTCCTCTTTATTCCCTCTTTCCTCTATTCCCTCTTTCCTCTTTATTCCCTCTTTCCTCTATTTCCTCTTTCCTCTTTATTCCCTCTTTCCTCTATTCCCTCTTTCCTCTATTCCCTCTTTTGTAGTGAGCTGACACCTCAGCTTACTACATGCCGCTATCGCCCCTGTGTCAGGCCACATAAGTTTTCGTAACATGCCCCCGACTATCCCTGGCGCCTGGCTGTGACAGAAACAAATATAGATGGCGCAGAAGGCGATTCTGCAGAGGACCTGCCTGCAGGAGACGCTGACGAGCGAACACGGACACCTTGGATGAGATGCTGCAATCCTTACTGAGGAGGAGGATGGCATGATTTGTGAGACAGACTTTTGGCCCTGAAATACTTGAAATAACGCTGGAAAATACATATTTCTGAAAACTGGCGACAGAAAACGGAGTGCAGTTGTTTGGCGCCAGAACCTGGTTGGCTAGCCAGCGTAATTTTATTTCCTTTTATTTTCAAAATCATGTATATATTTTATGTTCCTTTTATTTATATAAGAAATGTCATGTGTTTTTATTAAAGACCTCCTCTGCAAATATGTAATGCAAATGAGCAATCTCACAAAATATAAGATAGAAGCTGTAACGTCTCAAGGAGCAGACGACACTCTTAAGAATAACGAGTCTTGCTGCGCAGACTCCGTAGTTAACGAACTTGGCGCACGACCTTATTCGTATAAAAGGTCGGGTCAACGACCTTGTAAGGGGAGTTGCGGATATCTTGGCTCAGTGAACTACGCTCGGTCTTTCCTTCAGAAAGCCGGCGTTTTAACGAACTTTTATTCATTTTGGATTACCCTGTTTTAACGAAGGATTTACGAAGCTGAGCAGTTACAGCGGTTTTTAAAAGGTATTGTTTTTCTGTTTTTATTGAGATTGCTCGAGGAGGTTTTATTTGTGTGTTTCTTTTATGGTTTAATAATAATAACTTAACGAACTGGCTTTTGTTTTTATGTCATTACGTTTTATTTTCTTGATTTTAAGTAAATGAGAAGGCTAAATCCTTTTCTGCTTTTTAAATGTCTCACTGAACTTGTGGAACATGCTTGTTTGGTGAATTCTCAGTTATTTCGTATTTTCTTATGTTCTTTATTTGTAAACCTTCGTACTCTTGCTTAACGAGAGTACATTGACGACACAACGTAACATTCAGACTTTTCCTTCAGTCAGGTTAGATTCCGCTACCACATGATAACTCTAACCTGCTCTTAAGTACCGAACCCTCTGTATTCTTTTGTGCCGAAACAGGATGCACGAGATCTCTCTCACATGCTCCTACGGCCCGTCCAGGGATAGCCTCTCCCTACAGGACGTTTTTGGTTGGCAGCGTCGGGATTGAAAAGTCTGTTTTACGGAGCCAGTTGGTTGCGTAATCTTGTGTTGTCTTGTTGATGTTAGATATCATGCCTTTGGTATTTTTACGGAGCCAGTTGGTTGCGTAATCTTGTGTTGTCTTGTTGATGTTATGTATCATGTTATGTTTGCGGAGCCAGTTGGTTGCGTAATTTTGTTGTGTCTTATTGATGTTACGTATCATGTCTTTGGAATTTTAAGAGATTTTGCCAAACAACCTGAAAGCTAAACGTGATAAAGACTGACTTAACGTAATATGTTGATTAATGTGTATTTTGAAAGTAAAGTAATTACTGTGAAACAATTAGTTTTCGTACTTTATCATCTAATTTTAATGCAGTATTTCTTATGAATTTTGGTTTTGGTATTTACCAGTTTTTACCTTTTTAACTTTCAGATAAGTGTTTTGTGTACATTTTATATTTACATTTTCTTGTTCGTGTGTGTTACATGCTGAATTTTCTTGTTGCTGTTTACTGAAAGTGAGGTGCATAGATTGGTTGTCGTATTCTTCTGATTTTAATCATGGTGAAACTCAGGAAAAGGAAGCCGCAGATATCTGATCTTGATGAAGAGATAGCGCTGGTAGATGAGGTCACTGAATTAAGGGGGATGCTCAAAGAGTTGTCAGGTCAGATGGCACGCCTTGACAGGCAGAGGGAGAAAGATCGTGAAGAGATGAAGGCAATGCTGGAGAAGTTGACATTAAATTCAAATACCGAGGCTAATATTGGTTCTCCAGAGCCGCAAGGTGCCACGGCACTCTCTCCTGGTAACATGTCACCCTCGACAGGAGCTGTTCCTAAGAGAACTCAGCTTAGAGCACCGATTAGGGAGTTTTCTCCTCCGGCATTAACACCAGTAACTCCTCATTTGCCTCAGTCCCGTTTTGTGCAGGAAAATACTGGGCCTTTATCTAGTAGACCACAGGTGCCACCTCGTACTCTGTTTACACCTCCTGTAGTTCAGCAACATGCAGCCCCACAGCCAACCTATGTCATAGTGTCTGATCGTGATGGTATCACGAAGTTTAAAGCTGAAGCCCCTGCTTCTCAACCACTTCGGAGAAACCAGGAAGTGGAGGGATGGCTTAGGCAGCTGGAGAATACCATTAAGCCAGCTACTGATGAGGCATTAATTCGTGCTGCAAAGGCACACTGTCGAGGTCAGGCAGACGTGATTATCAACTCACCCATTTTTGATGATATTTATACATGGGCTGAGTTTCGCCAAAAGATACGGCAAAAGTTCAGAGGGACATGCTCTGCCTCTGACTTCTTTACTCTTTTGTATGAGGTACGCATGATGGCAGGTCAGGCACCCTTAGATTTTCATACCACTCTTGAGGGGATGGTCTATCAGGGTTATCGGGACCATCGAGAAGCAGTTGGAAACCCTGAAGAATTGGTACGAAGGGTCTTTCTCCAAGGATTGCCTGGCTGGCTGAGGGAATTGCTTGCCTTAAAAGAAGGTGACTCTGTCCAGTCACTTGTTGAGACTGCACAAAGACTGTGGAATGCTCGAGTGGGCATTAGGAATGATGATGAGCCACCAAAGCTCCCTGCAGCACCTCGCAGAGGAGAGATTTCAGAAGTCTCACGAGTCCCACCTCGTCCAATCCGTCGGAGAGATCAGCATTCTGTTCTGGTTTGCTGGGGGTGTCGGCGAGAAGGACATTTTCGTAGAGAGTGTCCCTTTCAGAATCTCCAGAGTGGAGATGCTCCAGCCATCTCTGGGTATCGGAGGAGCCAAAACAGGGTCCACTTCCGTGGACCACACGAGTATATCCGCAGGCAGACAACCGTTGATCGAGGCTGCGGTCCAGACAGTGACCTTGAATGAAATTGTTACACAAGGACCTTGTGGGAGGCCCCTTGTAAAGATACGTGTGCATGGAATGCCTATGACAGCTTTCATAGATACAGGGTCTGAGGTCACTCTCTTAAAGATGGAAGGGACTAAGTCAATAACCCCAAAGAGAATCTACCACCAAGTTCGTGGCCTTCGGGGAGTGTCAGGTCGACTCTTTGAAGCCACCTCTGAGTGGGATGTAGAGATTTCCTTGGGAAATGGTAGGAAGACACGGCGGTGCCATCACAGGGTGTGTGTGGTGGAAGGTGTCGACTTTCCAGGGGACATCCTGATTGGGATGGATTTTCTTCGGAGGTTTTGTTACAGATTAGTGCATAAGAATGTTCCTCAAAAGGCTTATCTAAGACTTGGAGGAGTGACTCTCCCTGTCACTTACACTGATGGGTGTACATTAGGCATTTCTGGCATATCAGAGTTTGTTCCACCTGAACATAGCCAAAGGCTTGCCATAAGAAGGACCACACAATGCCTTTCTCGTAGTGGACGATACATCCATGTGACTGTTCCTGAAGCTTTTAACCATAAGGAGGTCATTATTGAAGGAGGTACAGATAAGATAATTGTCCCTCGGACAGTAGTTATACCTAAAGGTGGTGTTGCTTCTGTGTGGGTGGTAAATGGAGGAACACGTCCAGTATGCCTGCAGAACGGCACGCACATGGCAACTGGTCAACTGTGCACAGTGATGGAATTAGATCACCTCTCTAAAGAGCCCAGTCTTGTGGGAGAGACTCAAGAGAGACAGATGAGTAAAGATTCATCTGAACATAACATAGATGATGATGATGGTATACCTGACCCCCATTTTAGTTTTGATAAAGAAGATGATTTTGATCTTGCTTATGGTCAGTTGGATTTTGGGTATAATGATAATGATTTTGTTGTGTTCCCGGAAATAAGCTTAGATGATCCTCCTGAGGTGTCAATGCTGACAGCAGTACGAGATGAGGCTAAAGCTGGTCCCAATTTAAGTCATTTGCCTGATAAAGAGCAACATGATATATTTTCTTTGCTGGCTAATTATCCCAATTTGTTCAGTGGGGACAAATTCACAATTGGTACTGTACCAGGAATCCAGCATCACATCCCTACACATGCGACTATACCTCTCTGCACACGCCAATGGCGTTTACCTGAGGCAGTCAAGCAGCAGATCAGGCAGGAGTGTGATGCCATGCTAGAGGTCGGTGTTATCGAGCCTAGTACCTCCCCTTGGCTCTCTCCTGTCGTCCTTGTCAAGAAGAAGGATGGTACAGTACGTTTCTGCGTCGACTATAGGCAACTTAACTCTGTAACCATAGCAGACACTTATCCCTTACCAAGGATTGATGAGTTAGTTGATGAACTGAGGGACACTGCAGTTTTCTCCTTGCTTGACAGTCGAAGTGCCTATTGGAGTATCCCAGTGGCACCTGAGGATAGGCCTAAGACTGCCTTCAGTGATGGCTATCGCCTCTTCCAATGGCGTCGTATGCCTTTTGGGCTTTCCACCGCCCCAACTACCTTTCAGAGAACCATGAATGCTGTACTTAGTCCAGTCTTGGGTAGGCATACTTTAGCATATTTGGATGACATTGTTATCTACAGCAAAACATTTGAAGAACACCTTCAACATCTTAAAGAAACCTTGGACATTCTTGACTGTGCTGGTTTTAAACTCAATGCTAGCAAGTGTGAGTTCGTTGTTCAGAATTTCCGATTCCTAGGCTTCCGCATTACTCCAAATGGGATCTTACCAGATCCAGACAAAGTACGAGCCATCTCGGAGATGCCCCCTCCAAAGACAGTTAGAGGTGTGCGGAGATTTTTAGGAGCCTCTGGATTTTTCCGTAAACATGTTCCCAATTATGCTAAGATGGCCTATCCATTAACACAACTTATCAAAAAGGAGCAGAGATTTAAGTGGACTAAAGACTGTCAAGAAGCATTCCAAGCACTCAAGGATGCTTTAATTAGTGCACCAGTGTTGCAGAAGCCCAACTTTGATCTGCCTTTTGAAATTCATACTGATGCATCCCAAGTTGCCATAGGGGGATGTCTGATGCAAAGGCAAGGTCAGAACCCACCACATGCCATAGCTTATTTCAGCCGGAAGCTGCGAGGCCCTGAAACCAGATACTCTGCCACTGATGCTGAGGCTCTTGCAGTGGTTGAGAGTGTAAGATCTTTTGATCCTTATGTTTTTGGTCACAAGTTTACAGTATATACTGACCACAGACCTTTGTGCTTTGTATTTACAAAGACCACAAAGTCCCCACGAATGTCCAGATGGGCTTATGAACTCTCAGGTTATTCCTTCAGAATACTGTACAAACCTGGTACATCCCACCATGTACCAGATATGCTGAGTCGAAACGTGAGTTCCATTTGCATGTCTAATCCTGACCCAAAAACAATGCGTTCAGAACAATTAAAAGATCCAATTTGGCATGACATTGTGGCATTCTTGGAAGAGAAAGCTACTCCTCAGAGGAAATCTCCACTCCCTCTTGATGAGTTTGAACTTCAGAATGGTGTTCTCTATCATGTAAGAACTTTGCCTGACAGAATTGTCAGTCAGCTTGTTGTCCCAAGGCAGCTTCGCAGAAGCGCTATAAAGTTAGCACACTCGTCACCCTTAGCTGCTCATCCTGGAGTATTTAGGACCTTTGTTAAACTAAAGGATATGTTTTATTTTCCGAATATGCTTCGGGATGTTAAAGAATATGTGGCTGCATGTGAAGCATGCCAGCGGCGTAAGGGCAGCCCAAGAAAAGCCCCTTTAGCAAAGGCACCAGATATATCAGTGCCTCTTGAGAAAGTGAGTGCCGACCTCATTGAATTGGGGATATCCCAAGCAGGCTATAGATATTGCTTGACAATTGTGGATCATTTGACTCGCTATGTCCAAATTATTCCTCTTAAGACTAAGGATGCAGGTTCAGTGGCTGATGCCATGTTTAATGAGTTTATTTCTGTGTTCGGTCCTCCTCGTCTCATACAAACAGATGGAGGGTCTGAGTTTAACAACCGTCTATTCAAAGAATGTTGCCGTTTGTTGCAGATACAGACCACTCTAACTACAGCTTATCATCCTCAAGCAAACGGGATGATAGAACGGACAAATAGGGTTGTTAAAGATGCTATTGCTTCTCTTGCTAACACAGCACCAGGTATGTGGGAACAGCTGGTCCCTCAAGTGAGACTAGCTCTTAATAGTGCAATCCACCGTAGTACAGGGGACCAACCTTTGTACCTGATGACTGGCCATCATGGCCACTTTCCAATTGGTCTCACCAATGACCTAGTTTATAATTCAGAAGCATCCAGATCCTTCCATAGAGCTCTTAAGATAGCTCGTCAGGTAGCACTTGAGACGACAAAAACAGCTAGGGAGAGGTGGAAGAGAGATTATGACAGACAGACAGCAACTGCAAAGCCTCTTGAGGAAGGACACCTTGTACTTTATAAGAACCGTGTACAGAAACACGGACCTGATAAGCTGCTGAACCCACGATGGTCAGGTCCAGCACGTATTAAAAAGAAGATTGGTCCTGTAACTTTCTTGTTAAAAGATGTCTCACGTCCATTTACTGAGAGACAATGTCATATAAATGACATCAAACCGTTTCAGGTCTTGGGTGAAGTTACTTATCCTGACCTTTACGATGAATATGGCCCAGATTATGTGGACCCACTGTTAGATGATGAAGCTGAACCAGGAGTGATGCTGCTTGCATCCTGCCTTGTCAGTCCTAAGTGATTATATGTACATATGTTTGTCATTCCAATTTTTTAAAAATTTGCATACATGTTTTTTTTTTATTAGTTTTAAGCACTTTTATGTTAAAGTTAATCCTAATTCTTATGGTGAATTAACTACATGAGTCACCTGCCAGTCCTTGGCAGTCTGAATTGTTTGTGTAACAAGCCATATTATCCTCCCTCAGTTTACTAAGCAGTCTTAATAAACATGGATGAGCAATACCGTTTCATATTTGAGATATGTCATATTTGAACTCTTAAAGTAATAAATGAGCCAGCGCAACTCAAGGGGTTTGGGAAGGGATTCTTTTTTTTTCTGTTGTCAGATTGTGAGCCATGGATTACACCCTGACCCATGCCTGTGATGTCCTGTGGTTCGAGAGACTCGAGGTGGACCATGAAGCCTTAGCAGAGAACACTGAGGCTGTGCGCTGTGAACTACACTAGATGAGCAGTTGGTTCCGGAGAACAGTGCTGAGTCGCCTCGAACATTACCCCGTCAGAGGAGGAGGAGGAGGACCTGCCGGACTCTGGATGGCCTTATCACACCCATGAGACGATTCAGAGGGAGCAGGAGGTCATCCCCCTGGACTGTCGGGAGGACTTCACAGCTACCTTCGGAAAGGAGGGTCAAGACGAGCGTCGTCACGTCGTCTCAAGATGCCCCTGTGACTTGCTGAGTGGACCCAGAAACGACCTAGCAGAGGACGTGGGAAAGACTCGACCGGAGGAGCAGTTGGACTTCGAGGGCCAGCTAGATGAGACGTCGTGGACTTCGCTCTACTGGGTGGGGGAGGGGTTGTAGTGAGCTGACACCTCAGCTTACTACATGCCGCTATCGCCCCTGTGTCAGGCCACATAAGTTTTCGTAACATGCCCCCGACTATCCCTGGCGCCTGGCTGTGACAGAAACAAATATAGATGGCGCAGAAGGCGATTCTGCAGAGGACCTGCCTGCAGGAGACGCTGACGAGCGAACACGGACACCTTGGATGAGATGCTGCAATCCTTACTGAGGAGGAGGATGGCATGATTTGTGAGACAGACTTTTGGCCCTGAAATACTTGAAATAACGCTGGAAAATACATATTTCTGAAAACTGGCGACAGAAAACGGAGTGCAGTTGTTTGGCGCCAGAACCTGGTTGGCTAGCCAGCGTAATTTTATTTCCTTTTATTTTCAAAATCATGTATATATTTTATGTTCCTTTTATTTATATAAGAAATGTCATGTGTTTTTATTAAAGACCTCCTCTGCAAATATGTAATGCAAATGAGCAATCTCACAAAATATAAGATAGAAGCTGTAACGTCTCAAGGAGCAGACGACACTCTTAAGAATAACGAGTCTTGCTGCGCAGACTCCGTAGTTAACGAACTTGGCGCACGACCTTATTCGTATAAAAGGTCGGGTCAACGACCTTGTAAGGGGAGTTGCGGATATCTTGGCTCAGTGAACTACGCTCGGTCTTTCCTTCAGAAAGCCGGCGTTTTAACGAACTTTTATTCATTTTGGATTACCCTGTTTTAACGAAGGATTTACGAAGCTGAGCAGTTACAGCGGTTTTTAAAAGGTATTGTTTTTCTGTTTTTATTGAGATTGCTCGAGGAGGTTTTATTTGTGTGTTTCTTTTATGGTTTAATAATAATAACTTAACGAACTGGCTTTTGTTTTTATGTCATTACGTTTTATTTTCTTGATTTTAAGTAAATGAGAAGGCTAAATCCTTTTCTGCTTTTTAAATGTCCCACTGAACTTGTGGAACATGCTTGTTTGGTGAATTCTCAGTTATTTCGTATTTTCTTATGTTCTTTATTTGTAAACCTTCGTACTCTTGCTTAACGAGAGTACATTGACGACACAACGTAACATTCAGACTTTTCCTTCAGTCAGGTTAGATTCCGCTACCACATGATAACTCTAACCTGCTCTTAAGTACCGAACCCTCTGTATTATTTTGTGCCGAAACAGGATGCACGAGATCTCTCTCACATGCTCCTACGGCCCGTCCAGGGATAGCCTCTCCCTACACTTTCCTCTTTATTCCCTCTTTCCTCTATAACCTCTTTCCTCTATTCCCTCTTTCCTCTTTATTCCCTCTTTCCTCTATTCCCTCTTTCCTCTATTTCCTCTTTCCTCTTTATTCCCTCTTTCCTCTTTATTCCCTCTTTCCTCTTTATTCCCTCTTTCCTCTTTATTCCCTCTTTCCTCTTTATTCCCTCTTTCCTCTATTCCCTCTTTCCTCTATTCCCTCTTTCCTCTATTCCCTCTTTCCTCTATTCCCTCTTTCCTCTATTCCCTCTTTCCTCTATTCCCTCTTTCCTCTTTATTCCCTCTTTCCTCTATTCCCTCTTTCCTCTCTATTCCCTCTTTCCTCTTTATTCCCTCTTTCCTCTATTTCCTCTTTCCTCTATTCCCTCTTTCCTCTATTCCCTCTTTCCTCTATTCCCTCTTTCCTCTTTATTCCCTCTTTCCTCTATTCCCTCTTTCCTCTATTCCCTCTTTCCTCTTTATTCCCTCTTTCCTCTATTCCCTCTTTCCTCTATTTCCTCTTTCCTCTATTCCCTCTTTCCTCTTTATTCCCTCTTTCCTCTTTATTTCCTCTTTCCTCTATTCCCTCTTTCCTCTATTCCCTCTTTCCTCTATTTCCTCTTTCCTCTTTCCTCTTTCTTCCCTCTTTCCTCTTTATTCCCTCTTTCCTCTTTATTCCCTCTTTCCTCTATTCCCTCTTTCCTCTATTTCCTCTTCCCTCTTTATTCCCTCTTTCCTCTTTCCTCTTTATTCCCTCTTTCCTCTTTATTCCCTCTTTCCTCTATTCCCTCTTTCCTCTATTTCCTCTTCCCTCTTTATTCCCTCTTTCCTCTTTCCTCTTTATTCCCTCTTTCCTCTAGTTCCTCTTCCCTCTTTATTCCCTCTTTCCTCTATTCCCTCTTTCCTCTTTATTCCCTCTTTCCTCTATTCCCTCTTTCCTCTATTTCCTCTTCCCTCTTTATTCCCTCTTTCCTCTTTCCTCTTTATTCCCTCTTTCCTCTATTTCCTCTTCCCTCTTTATTCCCTCTTTCCTCTATTCCCTCTTTCCTCTTTATTCCCTCTTTCCTCTTTATTCCCTCTTTCCTCTATTCCTTCTTTCCTCTATTCCCTCTTTCCTCTTTATTCCCTCTTTCCTCACTTCCTGATAACTTATACACTTCCTGATACCTTATATTCCTTAATAACTTATACACTTCCTGATACCTTATATACTTCCTGATACCCTATACACTTCCTGACACCTTATATTCCCTGATACCTTATACACTTCCTGATACCTTATACACTTCCTTATACCTTATATTCCCTGATATCTTATATTCCCTGATACCTTATACACTTCCTGATACCTTATACACTTCCTGATACCTTATATACTCCCTGATACCTTATATTCCCTGATACCTTATACACTCCCTGATACCTTAAACACTTCCTGATACCTTATACACTTCCTGATACCTTATATACTCCCTGATACCTTATATTCCCTGATACCTTATACACTCCCTGGTACCTTATACACTTCCTGATACCTTACATTCTCCTTGATACCGTGTATACTTCCTGATACCTTATACACTTCCTGATACCTTATATACTCCCTGATACCTTATATTCCCTGATACCTTATACACTTCCTGATACCTTATATTCTCCTTGATACCGTGTATACTTCCTGATACCTTATACACTCCCTGATACCTTATATTCCCTGACACCTTATACACTTCCCGATACCTTATATTCTCTGATACCTGATACACTTCCTGATACCTTATACACTTCCTGATACCTTATACACTTCTTGATATCTTATATACTTCCTGATACCTTATATTCCCTGATACCTTGTACACTTCCTGATACCTTATACACTTCTTGATACCTGATATACTTCCTGATACCTTATATTCCCTGATACCTTGTACACTTCCTGATACCTTATACACTTCCTGATACCTTATACACTTCCTGATACCTTATACACTTCCTGATACCTTATACACTTCCTGATACCTTATACACTTTCTGATACCTTATATACTTCCTGATACCTTATACACTTCCTGATACCTTATACACTTCTTTGATACCTTATTCACTTCCTGATACCTTATATTCCCTGATACCTTATATTCCCTGATACCTTATACACTTCCTGTTACCTTATATTCCCTGATACCTTATACACTTCCTGATACCTTATACACTTCCTTATACCTTATATTCCCTGATACCTTATACACTTCCTGATACCTTATATTCTCCTTGATACCATTATACACTTCCTGATACCTTATATTCCCTGATACCTTATACACTTCCTGATACCTTATATTCCCTGATACCTTATACACTTCCTGATACCTTATATTCCCTGATACCTTATACACTTCCTGATACCTTATATTCCCTGATACCTTATACACTTCATGATACCTTATATACTTCCTGATACCTTATACACTTCATGATACCTTATATTCCCTGATACCTTATACACTTCCTGATACCTTATACACTTCCTGATACCTTATACACTTCCTGATAACTTATACACTCCCTGATACCTTATACACCTCCTGATACCTTATATACTCCTTGATATAAGGTATCAGGAGTGTACGAATGTAATATATATAGAGAGAGGGATTCTTTACTCGTAATATAATATAAAGTAGATAGAACACATAATCATAAGGAAGATGATTATGATTGATCATATGATATATATATATATATATATATATATATATATATGTGTACATATATATGTATGTATATATATACATATACATACACACACATGTATATACATATACATATATGTATATATACATGTATATGTACTATATATAGATATATACACACAAATATGTATATTGTATATATATACTATATATAGAATTACATATATAATTATATATATATGTATATATATATATATATATATAATATATGTATATGTATATATACAGTTACATGTATAAATATATATATATATATATATATATATATATATATATATATATCAATATAGACACATGCATACATATGTATGTATAAATAAATATATATATAATGGTTAATGGTTAATGGTTAAAAGCAAAATAAATGTGCTAGACATCTAAGGTCATGTAGCACTATAGTAAATGGTAGTGAAGGGTGGTTGAGTTAGTGATGATTTGTCAAAGTTGGGTAAAGGAATTGACGAGTAAATGGGTTAAGGTTGGGTAAGGTAATGTATAGGGGTTAGATCAAGTGAAGGATGTATATGCATTTGAAGTGAGAGAAGTTGTGGGAGGGATCACGAAAAATCGGTCCCATTTGGCTGGGCTAATAGATTATTTTGTAGAGATGGGGGTAGTAGAAGGACGGGTACATGTGGAAGAGGGAGTAGTGTTGAGGGAGGTAGTGTTATGGGGAGGTGGACAATAAGGTTGTAAGGTAGTATAAGGGAGGATGGAGTAGTTGATGAAGAAGGTTGTGGGGGTATAGTTGTTGAAGTTGAGCATGTTGGGAGTAGAAATGTCTCCTGGGGTGTTGATTAGGGTGGATACTGTACTGGTCGGCATTGAGGAGGGGGTATTAGTTGTA
Organism: Penaeus chinensis; assembly: GCF_019202785.1. Classification (NCBI taxonomy): domain Eukaryota; kingdom Metazoa; phylum Arthropoda; class Malacostraca; order Decapoda; family Penaeidae; genus Penaeus; species Penaeus chinensis. Next base: position 34,127,726 of record NC_061842.1, on the reverse strand, counting down.
GTGTTCAGAGCCGTGGTCAAAGGAGAGCCTGGGGTCAGGGAATCGGGCGAGTTTGAATTGGTGGAGCTATTTGATGAAGAGGCAAGCCTCATTGCCTCTAATAATGGTATGGTTAATGGTTATTCATTGCTGGCCATGATAAGCCTGGCGTAAGTTGGGGAGAGAAACGGTCCACCCCTCAGGGTCGCTTGAGGGGTAAGGGCTAGACAACTAAAGCAGGGGAATACCGTGCCCATGGCTCCCTCAGGCCGTTCAGGACTGGCACAAAGTCAGCCTTTCATCCTTTCAGCACGGCTCTCACACCTTAGGAAGTGGATAGTAGAAGGGGTTGGTGAAGGGACAGAAAGGAAAAAGTAAGAGGGGGAAAAAAAGACCATGCAAAATTTGTTGAGTCGAGGGCTGAGTCCCAAGGTTGGGGAGTTCCCCAGCATTGGGTCCCAGTCTCCGCCTCGTAAGCCCCCCCACGACAACAACGGGCAAGGGATTGGGGGTGATATATATATATATATATATATATATATATATATATATATATATATATATTTATATATACACACAAATATGTATATAGTATGTATATACTATATATAGAATTACATATATAATTCCTATATATATATATATATATATATATATATATAATATATGTATATGTATATATACAGTTACATGTATATATCAATATATATATATATATATATATATATATATATATATATATACACACATATACCAATATATTTATATAATATATATGTATTTATAGATAGATACATAGATACATACATGTGTATATGTATACACACACACACACATATATATACATTTATATATCATCATCATCATCATCATCATCATCAGCCTGGGTCAATCTACTGCAGGACGTAGGCCTCTCCCAATCTTTTCCATCCTTGTCTGTCTTGCGTTGTTTGCTTCCAGTGTTGGCCCCCAAATTTCGTTATTTCTTTGCGCCATCTTGTCATAGGTCTGGCCCTTGGCCTCTTTATGTTATCTATATCCCAATCGGTTACTTTATATGTCCATCTGTTGTCCTGTCTCCGACATATATGACCTGCCCATTGCTATTTATTTCTTTTTAATGCTCCCGAGTATATCTACTTTTGTCTGTTCCCTGATCCACGTCGCCCTCATCCGGTCTCTTAGACTAATTCCCAGCATCAACCTCTCCATCCCTCTCTGGGCACTTATTAGTTTCCTCTCCAGTAATTTGGTCGTAGTCCATGTTTCTGATCCATAGGTCATAACTGGGAGGATGCATTGGTTAAAGATTCGTTTTGAACATAATGGCAAGGAGTCTCTTTGAATGCTACTGTGTCTGCCGACGGCGCTCTAGCCTAGACTGATGCGTCGCTTAATTTCCTCTTCGTTAGATGTGTTTGTCTGTACGAGTTGCCCTAGGTATATATATACTTGTCTACCACCTCTAGTGCTTCACCTTGAACATGTATCTGTTCGAATTGAAGTCTACTGTTGAACATGATCTTAGTCTTTTGCTTGTTCATCCTAAGTCCGATTTTCAGGCTTTCTCTGTTTAGATCATTTATTAGTTGCTGCATTTCATTCCCAGATTCACTGAAGAGAACAATACCGTCTGCAAATCTTAGATTGTTTAGGTATTCGTCCCCAATTTTGATACCCTTTCCGGTCCATTCTAGCTTCTTGAATATTTCCTCAAGGCAAGCTGTAAACAGTTTTTTTTATTTATATGTATACATATATACATTTATATATATATTTATATGTATACATATATACATTTATATATATATTTATACATTTGCACACATATTTATGCATATATATATACAAATGTATACGTATGCCTATGTACATATATACATATATATACACACATATATACATATGTACATATATATATAAATATATGTAACATATATATTAATGTAAATATATAAATACCTATGTACATTTATATTTATCAACATATATACATATATATAAACATATATACATATATATATAAACATATATGTATATATTATATATAAAATAGATGTATGTATGCATACATAAATATATAAATATATGTATACATATATACAATATATATAGATAGATAGATATGATGTATATACATATAAATATATATGCATATACATACATATGTATATAGAAATTTACAAATGTATATATATGTATGTTTATATATGCATACATATATATTGTGTATATACATATACATATATATATATATATATATATATATATATATATATATATATATATATATATATGTATGTATATATGTTGATAAATATAAATGTACACAGATATTTATATATTTACATTCATATATATGTTATATATATTTATATATATGTATATATGTATATATGTGTGTATATATATGTATATATGTACATAGGCATACGTCACTACTGGCATGCCCCTGGAGCGACCACCCGAAGCGAGCTATCCGGGTAGTTGCTTGTAACATCCTTGCGGCAGGGCGAGCAGTTATCTCTGCTATCGAGTGAACTGATGCGATTGGGAATTGAGATGGGCTGCCCTCTCGAAGGCGAGAGAAGACCTGGCAGCGGCACGATAGATAGATACATATATACATACATTTGTATATGCACACACACACACACACACACACACACACACACACACACACACACACACACACACACACACACACACACACACACACACACACACACACACACACACACACACACACACACACACACACGCACACACACACGCACACACACACACACACACACACACACACACACACACACAATCTGGGTACTATTACTACTGGTCAGTATGGGTGGGTACTACTACTGGGTACTGAAGCGTGCTTTTGGCTTCGTGTCTCTTGCTGTGTTCGCTCCTCTTTTTCTCTTTGTGTATAGAACTTCCACTACGGAAAGTAGAGTTATTCATGAAAATGAATCAAAGTTCGTTTATTTTACAACACTTGCTCGGGCAAACTCGGTGTGAAAAAGGCGTTCTATGGCAAACGTTCTGTGCTGTGTGGTGCAGTGGTTAGCGATCTCGTCTGGCAATCTTGCCGACCAGCGTTCGAATCTCTCTCTCTCTCTCTCTCTCTCTCTCTCTCTCTCTCTCTCTCTCGCCTAGCAATCTTGCTGACCTGCGTTCGAATCTCTCTCTCTCTCTCTCTCTCTCTCTCTCTCTCTCTCTCTCTCTCGTCTAGCTATCTTGCTGACCTGCGTTCAAATCTCTCTCTCTCTCTCTCTCTCTCTCTCTCTTTCTCTCGCCTAGCAATCTTGCTGACTTGCGTTCGAATCTCTCTCTCTCTCTCTCTCTCTCTCTCTCTCTCTCTCTCTCTCTCTTTCTCTCTCTTTCTCTCGCCTAGCAATCTTGCTGACATGCGTTCGAATCTCTCTCTCTCTCTCTCTCTCTCTCTCTCTCTCTCTCTCTCTCTCTCTCTCTCTCTCTCTCTCTCTCTCTCTCTCTCTCTCTCTCTCTCTCTCGCCTAGCAATCTTGCTGACATGCGTTCGAATCTCTCTCTCTCTCTCTCTCTCTCTCTCTCTCTCTCTCTCTCTCTCTCTCTCTCTCTCTCTCTCTCTCTCTCTCTCTCTCGCCTAGCAATCTTGCTGACCTACGTTCGAATCTCTCTCTCTCTCTCTCTCTCTCTCTCTCTCTCTCTCTCTCTCTCTCTCTCTCTCTCTCTCTCTCTCTCTCTCTCTCTCTCTCCCTCTCTCTCTCTCTCTCTCTCTCTCTCTCTCTCTCTCTCTCTCTCTCTCTCTCTCGCCTAGCAATCTTGCTGACCTACGTTCGAATCTCTCTCTCTCTCTCTCTCTCTCTCTCTCTCTCTCTCTCTCTCTCTCTCTCTCTCTCTCTCTCTCTCTCTCTCTCTCTCTCTCCCTCTCTCTCTCTCTCTCTGACCTGCGTTCGAATCCCTCGCCGCCAATGGACGGCAACCCCGGCCATTCCTTGCACACAGGGGATAACTTAGAAGCAAAATAAAACTATGTCACACCAAGGATATCCATTGTAACAAATGGAATCAAATTCATAACAACAGTTAAACAACAAAACATCTGTGGCGACATCAATGCGCCTTGCTACGAGATGTCTGTCGGGAGTTGATCCCAGCTGCGAGAACAGCCTCCTTCCTGTGCAAGGTCCCAGAGAATGAAGGTTTCTAGCCCCTGGTAGCCCAGTAGAGAGAACAGCCTCCTTCCTGTGCAAGGTCCCAGAGAATGAAGATTTCTAGCCCCTGGTAGCCCAGCTGCGAGAACAGCCTCCTTCCTGTGCAAGGTCCCACAGAATGAAGGTTTCTAGCCCCTGGTAGCCCAGCTGCGAGAACAGCCTCCTTCCTGTGCAAGGTCCCAGAGAATGAAGGTTTCTAGCCCCTGGTAGCCCAGCTGCGAGAACAGCCTCCTTCCTGTGCAAGGTCCCAGAGAATGAAGGTTTCTAGCCCCTGGTAGCCCAGCTGCGAGAACAGCCTCCTTCCTGTGCAAGGTCCCAGAGAATGAAGATTTCTAGCCCCTGGTAGCCCAGCTGCGAGAACAGCCTCCTTCCTGTGCAAGGTCCCAGAGAATGAAGGTTTCTAGCCCCTGGTAGCCCAGCTGCGAGAACAGCCTCCTTCCTGTGCAAGGTCCCACAGAATGAAGGTTTCTAGCCCCTGGTAGCCCAGCTGCGAGAACAGCCTCCTTCCTGTGCAAGGTCCCAGAGAATGAAGGTTTCTAGCCCCTGGTAGCCCAGCTGCGAGAACAGCCTCCTTCCTGTGCAAGGTCCCAGAGAATGAAGATTTCTAGCCCCTGGTAGCCCAGCTGCGAGAACAGCCTCCTTCCTGTGCAAGGTCCCAGAGAATGAAGGTTTCTAGCCCCTGGTAGCCCAGTAGAGAGAACAGCCTCCTTCCTGTGCAAGGTCCCAGAGAACGAAGATTTCTAGCCCCTGGTAGCCTAGTAGCGAGAACAGCCTCGTTCCTTTGCCAGGTCACAGAGAATGAAGATTGCTAGCCCCTGGTAGCCCAGCTGCGAGAACAGCCTCCTTCCTGTGCAAGGTCCCAGAGAATGAAGGTTTCTAGCCCCTGGTAGCCCAGCTGCGAGAACAGCCTCCTTCCTGTGCAAGGTCCCACAGAATGAAGGTTTCTAGCCCCTGGTAGCCCAGCTGCGAGAACAGCCTCCTTCCTGTGCAAGGTCCCAGAGAATGAAGATTTCTAGCCCCTGGTAGCCCAGCTGCGAGAACAGCCTCCTTCCTGTGCAAGGTCCCAGAGAATGAAGATTTCTAGCCCCTGGTAGCCCAGCTGCGAGAACAGCCTCCTTCCTGTGCAAGGTCCCAGAGCATTGCAAGGCAGTACAATATCTACTCTTACATGCTGCGCCTGAATACAAACACCAATAGATCATCATATAGAGCGTATACGTAGTTACACAGCTCCATTCCCATGATACTACTGAGGTACAAGTACTCACTATCAAGAATGAAAGAGACACATTCCTCTACATACACTTGCGCTAGAAGCGAGGGACGCTCCACATACTAGCTAGATAGACATCAGATCCATACCTTCCTTAGTGATAGCTAAGGTCCTACCTCAGAGAAAAGATCAAGCGCAGTTCTTCATATGTGCAACACTACGCCCAGTAGTTAAGCCACATAGTACTCAGCGAGTTAGAGCAGCCTCCATTATCCTGCTCTATAGCGGTCTCCGAGAACATAAATAGACGCATCTCATTAGTCAATGGCCTGCCGTATGAGATACAGTGATACTCCTCATATACGGCTCGAGTGCGACAGACCATCACATACTACTAGAGCGTTAACACATTGTAGAGACTTTCTCACACCCGAGAATTTGACATAGAGCGGGATCTACTATGCTCTCTACATCTAGTCCTGGGTAGCGCTCCTCCAATTTCTGGACGCAAACAGCTATATAGCTCACCACTCCGTCAGAGTAGCTACAGAGGGCATTCTCAGTGTTGATCAGACTAGAGTCATAGGCTGCGTAGGTCCCCTTGAGTTGTTAGTACTTTCGTCATAGAATCGAGTGCCCAAGAGAACTATACATGAGCGCTATGTTACAGTCCTTACAGTTGAATTCATGAGTCAATCCACCACACACGTATATGAATCGATTCATCTGCATCCATTTATGCACGTAGTCTAGGACAGGTAGAACGATATGAGGACTCTTCTCTAATCACCTACAGCAAAGGTACACATAAGAAGTTGCGCTTCAGGCACTTCAGTAGACTAGCATTCCCAAGTACTACAGTGGATATAATATGATACGATTAGACCAAATATTATCTCAGCGACATTTCCCGGTGTCTAGCGGTCGACACACAGAGGATGCGCGATGAGAGAGGACACACGACTTCTTTCAGCACCTACTCAGAGTTCATAGACCCACAACACTCAGAGATTATTAGTGACTAGTAGAATCAGTGCGCTCTCATCTCTTGAGTGCAAAGGCGGTCTCCCTAGTAGTGAGGATACGGGACTCTATGTCTACCATGAGCCGTAACACTGATTACATCACAGTTCGTCCAGTTAGTACGGCGAGAGAGAAACCAGGCTCAGACCTTACATATGATAACAGTTGTGCTCCTCATTACTACTGAGGCAGGATCTATGGCAGAATGATGCGCACTACGCTAACATGCTGGAGTATTGCAATGCACGCTCGAATGCGAGCGTCTCTATCTGACTATCAATAACTCACATTACTGTATCGGCATAAAGTAACTCCAGAGCTCTTCTGGTAGTAAGAGTTCTGCAAGTAGAGCTCACTGTAGTGTGGTCACTGTGTATGTATCAGGTGTTACTATTCACGCTCATGTGTGTACCACGGTGCTATGAACTCTGAGGTGATGACACGGCTCATGAGAGTGTCTTGTGTAGGCAGTAGTTGCTCACTCTGAACTAGAATGGTGCTGATTTCCGTGCGATCGTGATGTATTATCGTCTTGCTGCTGTGATCAGGGTTGACATTGTGTAGTGGTGGACGATATGAGTTCTGATCTAGGGGTCGTGGAGGCGGGGCAGGGGCGGGTGGGGGGTGGGGAGGGCTAGCAGGGCAGTGGGCGGGGGAGAGCGGGAGGGAGCGGGGGCTCTGATTATCTTCTCTATTCTATATTGGAGAGTGGGTTGCGAAGGGGGAGGAGGGGAGTGGGGAGAGGTGGGGGTGAGTAATCAACTGGGTGATCTACAAGTGAGTAGGTAGATGGTTCTGTTGTCAAGAAGGATGGGTCAGTAGGTGTAGGAGTTTGGGAACGACTTATAATGTGGTGACTATGGCATACGTTATGCACTCAGGGATGGTGTGACATGTGCAGATGGATGAATGTGTCGTGACAGATAACACAATATAGGATAGAATACTAGATTATCTATACATATTCAGGTGTGGATGTTCTGGGCTGTGGCATAACGTGTTGAAAAGATATAGACTATGAACGCAATACATTGGAAGGTCTCGTGAGTGTGATGGGTGTAGTTACTTGGTAAGTTGTGTGCTGTGGTGTGATCGTGTAGTTGGAGGGTCAACGTGGGTGTGTTCCACAGTGAGTAGATAATGTGAGACATGAGGATGACATGGCTTGTTTATTATTGAGTGGTGGTGGATGAGCTCAGGACACGATGTGGGAGTGGTGTGTGCGTAGGTAGTTGTGTGTTGGCATGGGATATATAGATAATATGACTGTGTTGGGGTGGCATTAGACTGTTAGTAGATAGTAGGGTAACTGGGTGGGAGATATGGATATGGGTCTGTGGGTCGCGACTCGTGGCATGTGGAGCGTGTTGTTGTGTAGTTGTGTCTACAGTTGTGTGGTGTGGTGATGTGTGCTAGCGGGAGATTGTTAGTAGTGTAGCAGATCTAGGTGATGTACTAGTGATGTGTCCGTGCGCTCTCTCGATCAATAAGTAAAGCTTATAGGTCTGTGGCGAATAGAGTCGTCGTCTGTGCCTGGGTTTTGTACAGATCTGCTGTAGTGCGGTAGTATTAGATAGCCTACAGGTTATATACAACGCACGCGCGATTAGAATGACAGGGATCATCTATCTGAGTGAGGAGAAACAGGCAGTAAGTTTGGTCAGAGGATGGAGAGATAGGGGAGGTAGCCTTATTGTGAGGAGCAGATGACCACACACGCTCTAGGTCACTGAACTATAGTGGTACATCATGAGGTGTGGTGGGGGGAAAAGGTCGTGCACAATGGGTACAGGCGGGACTATGTCGAATAGTGCCTGATAGCGGCGGCAGCAGGATGCGTATATACACATCCTATGATCTATTATAGGGGGTAGTTTGGAGATGAGTTTCACGTAGTTATGTAATCTAGAGAGTGTCTACACTGGGATGGTGAGTGAGATGGCGGATGCTGCAGGTGAGGAGTTGGAGAGTGTATGAGTTATATGTAGAGTGAGAATTAGTTTGTGATTTTAGCCTTCTTTACAGGTTTTATACTGATATGAGTGGGGGTGTAGGAGAGTTGTTCTAGAGTGGTAGATGGACTGGCAGTAGAGTAGGGGGGATAGTGTGTGCGACACACGTATATTGTATGGAGGGCGCGTAGAGTCTGGAGAGAGTTGCGAGTATAGTAGGTCTAGTGGGTGGAGTGCATGGAGGTGTAGGGAGTAGTTGTTATTTCTATGCGTGGATCTATATTAGAGTCCAGTGTGTATACTACTAGTGTGATGTGGATGATGAGTCGGAGTGCGAGCTCGCGTTGAGAGGATGTATCATGGACTGTGGTGAGGTTGCTAGATGTCTCGAGTAAGTGGTATGGTCTAGTATTGAGGTGTTGATCACTTGTGTGGAGTCGCGTGAGTGAGGTAGATAGGTGAGGGAGGCACTGGTGGTCTGTGATGTAGAGTGTGGAGTATATGGTAGCGTGGAGTGTGGATGGTGGTAGAGATCTCATGAGGGTATTTGGGTGCTGAGTGTGGTGATAGGTGTTAGGGTAGTAGTGTGTGGTCGAGGATAGTATGTGATGGTCTTGTGTTACTATGTTGGTTCTCGCATGTGTTGTGGTCTTTGTGAGTTTCTCTGTGTTATCTCTTCTTAGTGTTTTCTGCGAGCTATTACTAGACTGTGCTTATAATTGATGGTATAGATTGTTGTTTGGTATGAGGCACACAGGCGCTCTCGTGATAGTACTTGCTGAAGTAGAATGGGTGTGGTTAAGTCTCATAAGTTAATGTTAAGTGATACGGCGTGACACACGAGATCTTTTTGAGACGTAACACACAAGAAAGGGGAAAGTTATGAAGTTTGAGTGAGGAGAAGGACTCTCTCACAGCGAGAGGATCAAAGCAGTAAACGTGAGGTGCTTGGTAAGCACTAGAGGTGGAGCTGACGAGGGGATATCTCTCTTCTAGATTAGGTGTTAGCATGTGTGTTAGAGTAGGGTAGAGGAGAGAGGGTGGCAGAGGTCTGCATGAGAGAGGTGTGGGAGGTAGGTGAGTTCTGTGAGTGCGAGGACAGAAAATTGTTAGTTAGTGTTTTCTAGAGATGAACTACGTCTGTAGAGAGTGGAGGTGTAGGCAGTTCTACTGGAGCTGTCTTCGTTAAGGACTGTGAGGTTTTAGACATGTGTTTAGTATGTCAGTAGTAGATATCTATAGTGAGGAATCTTCTGACAATTCTGTTACTGTAGGGGTTAGGGTAGTGTGTGATAATAGTTCTTCGAGTGATACGGAGATTAGCGTAGGAGGCTAATGAGAGCTCGTGGTATATTACAGGGAGCGTATAGATAAGTAGCATAGGGAGCGCTCAAGTGACTTACATCTATGTCTAATACAGCAGTATGACATATCTAGGAGTGTGGGTCTACTGCACCTCCTTAACGAAATCAACGGTGCTGTCGATACTGAGAGTATCAGACGTCTTTCGGGGCTCAGGGTCTCTATTATGGTGGAGAGGGACATGATGATGCTTCTACGATTGCATTATGGCTGGCCGGATGACAGGCAAGACAACGCGTCACAGAACGTGGAGGGGTCGCGTCGGTGGAGAGGATGGTCGAGTGGGAGGGCGGGGAGGTTGAGAACAGGGGTAGCGAGGGGATGGACGGGTTTACGAGTGGGTAGGCCGTAGGGCAGCAGATGTAACAGAAAGGAGCGGTAGAGTTAGGGGGAAGGTGGCGGATCTGAGGGCGGTGGTAGGCTGGTGGCACTCTACTTCTTTACAGACACACAATTCTGTATCGGTATATGATATGCACACAGTGAGTTCTGCTCTTTTCTTCAAATAGAGATTGACTGTAGAGGGGATCTCTATGGATGAAGCTGAGTCAAGGACAGGAGAGGGTGACTGGAACAAGCAAGACGAGGCGGTACTGATGTGCTGAGGCTAGAGCATATACGTAGGGACACAGGTGCTGCGCAGGTGACAAAGGGAGGACACTCACGGGAGCTAGAGAACAAGATTATAGATATAAGTATCACTAGCGCATTGAGACAAAGTGATAGCACTGAGGAGAGTATATACATGAGACTGGGTAGTCTCTCTCTACTGGGGGAGAATCACGCGGGGAGTAGATCAGTCTTCTTATACTTTCAGATGAGGGCGTGAGCGTACTTCATGACACTTGCGTTATACGTATCGTTGTGTGCGAGGTTCGATGGTACACAGTCACATTTAGAGTCTAAAGTGTGATGTTCGCTAACGGACTTGACAGTATTGAGTCTACATTTCGATCTAGTATATTGTGGTCGCGTCGACTGAGATCGGCTGACTGGAGTTCATGTTAATGATATTCTACTAGAGAGGTCTTATTGATTAGAGAGATGTGATGGTGGCTTGGTAGGTATCGAAAGCTTAATTAAATTTCAAAGTTAAGAATTTATACAAAACTCGTATACTCGAGTTATGCTCTGAACGTTTTTTATATGGTTAGGTTCTTGGAAGAAGTACGAGTCTCTATGAACATAATAATTCTAACCTATAACCTCACTCCTTACTAATTCCAACTTGTGTACCTAGTATTGCACTTTTGTCCTCTATAGAATACTCAAGTACAATTCTTATCCTAATGTCTAGTACCTAACTCATACACTATCTCTACATTAGTTCTCATGCCGCTCATCTCTATGTTCTCTGCATGCTATTCTGATTGCATATACGTCTCCTGCGATAGTTTCCTTTATGTCGCTTTACTTGATAGATCGGTGTTGCTGTAGAACACTATACTAACCGAAACTACTAACCGTATCACTAATCTTATCTCATCAAAACATCTCTGATTGTTCATAGTTTTGTGATACGTCTAGACACTTGTACTGTTACGTGGAAAGATTAAGTTGCGAGATCAACTTGTTCTCATAGTAGATACTATATGTCTCATTCGTAGCTTCTGCATCGTATCTCTATTAGGATACGTGCTTCTTGCTCTCTCTTTCTGCTTTACCTAGTGTCCTAGGTATCTGTCATCCTTCCTTCTCATATTCCATGACTCGGCTTAGCCTCCTTCTCTTCTCTCTTTACGACCTTGCTCTCATCTCGCTGATTTCCTCGCGCTAAGATCGTGGCTACGTGCTCCCTTCGCGTGTCATCGCACGTCTTGCCGCCTGGCTCTTCGCTCTGTCTCTGTTCTCCCGTGACTCAGAGCCGTCTTACGCACTTTCGCTCTCTTCTTACCGCCTTCACTCTGCGTCGAGTCTTCCATGATCCCTTCTGTCTCGCATCTCGTTTTCCCTACTCGTCTCATCACGTCTGGTCTACAACCTTCATCGATCGCTTCGTATCCCGGCTCTGGTCTTCTGCATCTCGGTCCCTTCTCTCTCTCTGTTCCCTTCTTACCTCATTCTTTCTCCTTCTCTGTCTCTTACCCTTCACTCTCCTCTTTTTCGCCTCTCTCTCTCTCTTTCTTCCGCCCCTTAACTCTCTCTTTCTTTCCCTTCTCTCTCGCTGTTTACTCTCCGTCTCTCTCTCTTCTTCTTCCCCCCCTCTCTCTTTCCCTTCTCCTTCTCTTTCCCTCCTCTTCTCTTCTCCCTTCTCTCCTCCTCTTTTCCCTTTCTCTCTCTCTTTCCCTCCGGGTCTCTTCCCTTCTACTCTCTCTGGTTCCCCTTCCTCTCTTTCCCTTTCTTCTCTTTCCTTTTCCCCCCCCTTCTCTGTCTCTTCCCTTCTCTCTCTCGTTCTCCCTTCTCTTCTACTCTCCCTCCTCCTCTTTCCCCTTCTTCTCTCTCTTCCCTTCTCTCTCTCTTTCCCTTTTCTTCCCTCGTTCCGTTTCTCTTCCCCCTTTCCTTTCTTCTCTCTCTTTCCCTTCTCCTCTCTCTTCCCTTCTCCTCTCTTTCCCCTTCTCTCTCCTCTTCCCTTCTCTCTCTCTTTCCCTTCTCTCCTTTTTTCTCCTCAGTTCCCCTCACCCCTCTCTCTTTATCTCTCTTCTTCCTCTCTATTTCTCGCCTTTCCTCCCCTTCTCTCTTCTCTTTTTCTTCTCCCTTCTCTCTCTTCCTCCTCTTGGGTTCTCTCTTTTCTCCTTTCTCTCTTCTCTCTCGTCCCTTTCCTCATTCTCTCTCTCTTTTCTCCTTCCTCGTCTCTCTTGTGTCCTCTTCTTTCTCTCTTTCTCTCTTCTCTTTCCTTCTTGCTCTCTCTCTTTCTCCTTCCTTCTCTCTTCTTTTCTCTCCTGCTCTCAGTCTTTTCTGGGTCCGGCTCTCTCTCACTCTCTGTTCTCTTTCTCTCTCCCTTTTTCTCCCCTCTTTTCTCGCTTCCCCTCCTCTTCCCTCTCGGGCTCCTCTCTTTTTTTTCTTCTATCTTCTCTCTTTTTTCTCCTTTCTCTCTCTCTTTCCTCTCTTGCTCTCTCTCTTTCTCTCTTCTCTCTCTCTTTCTCTCTTCTCTCTCTCTTTCTCTCTTCTCTTCTCTTTTCGTCTTTCCCCTCTTCTCTTTCGTCTCTCCGTGCTCTTGCCCTCTCTCTCTTCGCTTTTTGCTCCCTCTCTTTCTCTCTTGCTCTCTCTCTTTCTCCTTTTTCTTCTCTCTTTTCCGTTTTGTCTCTCTCTTCCCCTTTTTCGTCTCTCTTTTTTTCCCTTTGCTCTCTCTCTTTCTCTCTTGCACCTCACCCCTCTTTTCTCTCTTTCTCCTCTCTTCTCTCTTTCTCTCGTTCGTCTTTCTCTCTTCCCTCTCTCTTTTCTCTCTTCCTCTTCTCTTTCTCTCTTCCCCATCTCTTTCTCTCTTTCCTCTCTTCTCTAATCTCTTTCTCTCTTGCCTCTCTTCTCTTTCCTCTCTTTTTCCTCTCCCTCCTCTTTCTCTCTTCTCTCTCTCTTCTCTCTTCGGCCTCATCTCTGTATTCCTCTCGTGCTCTCGTTGCCACTCAGCTCGTTTCTCTCTTGCTCAGTCGTTCTCCTTGCCTCTCGTCTTTTCTTCTCTCCATTGCTCTCTCTCTCACTTGCTCTCTCTCATTCTCTCTTGCATCTCGCTGGTCAATTATATGAAACTCTCACATCATACATTATTCTCTCTTGCTCTCCACATCGACGAGAGCTTCTCTCAGAGTTCTACATCATCTTGCCTCATTCTCTTTCTCGCTTGCCTCGTCAACATCTCTTTCACTCTCCATCTTTTCTCTCTCTCTTTCCCCTCATTGCTTTCATCTCCATCTTTCTCTCTTTCTCTCATCTCTTTCCTCTCTTTGCTCGTCTCATGCTACGTCTCTTTCTTTCTTCATCTTCTCTCTCTCTGCACACTGCTCACTCCATAAGTCTCATTTCTTTCTTGCTCTCTCTCATCTTGCGCTCTCTCATACTTCTCTCTTGCTCTCGCTCTCTCTCTGCTCTCTCAGAGCTCTCTCCTCTTTCTCTCTTGCTCTCATCTCACTCTTCGTCTCTCTCATGTCTCTCTTCCTCACTATCTCTCCTTTGTCTCAAACTTGCTCTCTCATCTTTCTCTCTTGCTACTCGCTCATTTCTCCTCTTTTTCATCTTTCTCCTCGTCGTCATTTCTATCTCTTGCTCGGCGTCATCCTCTCCTCTATCTTTCTCTCTTGCTCTCTCTCATTCCTCTTGCTCCAATCTCTTACTCTTTTTTCAGCTCTCGCCAATCACTTTCTCTCTTTGCCTCTCGCGAGATTCTCTTTGCTACTCTACATCTCTTTCTCTCACATGCATCCTCTCACTTAGTTGCTCTTCCTCCTCTTTGCCTCCGCGTCTCTTTCCTCTCTTGCTACTCCTTGCGCTCTCTCTCCTTCCTCCTCTTCACTCTCTCTGGTCATCTCCTTTGTAAACTTATTGCTCTCTCATCTTTCTCACATTCGCTCTCTCTCTTTCATCCACATGTGTCATTGCTCTCTCTCTCCTTTCTTGTTTCTCCGTCTCTTTTCCTCTCTTATCTCTCTCTCTTCTCTCTCATATCCTCTCTCTTTCCTCTCATTGCTCTTCGTCTCTTCCCTCTCCTTGCTCTCATATGTCATCTTTCTCACACCAATACATTCTCTCTCTCTTTCTCTCTTGCTCTCGGCTCTCTTTCTCAGATCTTGCCTCTTCTCTCTTTTCTCTCTTGCTCTCTCTACTTTCTCTCTCGCATCTTTCTCTCTGCTCACCATTTCTCTTTCTCTCTTTCCTCTACGTACTCTTTTCCTCCTCTCTTTCTTTCTTGCGCTCCTCTTTCTCTCTCATCTCCTCTCCTCTTTCTCTCGTCTCTCTCCTGTTCTCATCAATTGTTTCTCCTCTCGTTTTCTTCCTCTTGCTCTCTCTCACACATTCTCTCTTTTTTCTCATCACTCTTTTCCCTTCTCTTTCGCTTCTATTCTCGATCTTTCACTCCATCGCTTTTCCTCTCGTTTCCTTCTCTCTCTTATATTCCTCTCTTTCTCTCTCCTCTCTCTTTCTCTCTGCAGATCGTCTATCGCTTTCTCCCTCATGGCTCACAACTCAGATCACTCTCTTTCTCTCTCTCTTTTCCTCTCTTTCTCTATCTTGCTCTCTTCTCTTTCCCTCTTTCTCTACTTCTTTCTCTTTTCTCTCTTCTCTCCTCTTTCTCTCTTCTTCTCTCTTCTTTCCTCTCTCTCTCTCTTTCTCCTCTTTCTCTCTTCTCTCTCATTCTTTCTCTCTTTCCTCTCTTGCTCCTCTCCTTCTCTCGTTCTCTCTTCTCTTCTCTCTTCTCTCTTTTCCTCTTCTCTCTCTCTTTCTCTCTTTCTCCTTTCTCTCTTCTCTTCTCTCTTTCTCTCTCTTCCTCTGCTCCTCCCTTCTCTCTTCTCTCTTCTCTCTCTCTCTCTCTTTTCCCCTCTTCCTCCCTCTCTTCTCTCTTTTTTCCCTTTCTCTCTCTTTCCCTCTCCTTACTTCTCTCCTTCTCTCTTTTCTCCCTTCTCTCTCTTCTCTCCTCTCTCTTTCTCTCTGTTCCTCTCTTCTCTCTCTCTTTTCCTTTCTCTCTCTCATCTTATCTCTCCTCCTCTTTCTCTTCTCTTCTCTCTCTCTCTTTCTTCTCTTGCTCTCATTCTCTTTCTCCTCCCTTCTCTCCTCTCTTTCCTCTCTTCTCTCTCTCATTCTCTCTCTTCTCTCTCCTCTTCTCTCTCTTTCTCCTCTCTCTTTTCTCTCTTGCTCTCTCTCTTTCCTCTTCTCTGTCTCTTTTCTCTCTTCCTCTCCTCTCCCTCTTCTCTCTCTCCTCCTTCTCTCCTCTGCTCTCCTCTCTTCTCTCTTCTCTCTCCTTTCTCTCTTCTTTCTCTCTTTCTCTCTTTCTCTCTCTCTCTCTCTTTCTCCCTCTTGTCTCTCTCTCTTTCCTCTTCCCTCTCTTTTCTCTCTTTCTCTCTTCTCTCTCTGCTCTCTTCTTTCTCACTTCTCTCTCTCTTTCTCTCTTCTCTCTCTCTTTCCTCTTCTCTCCTTCTCTCTTTCTCATCTTGTCTCTCTTTCTACTCTTTTCTCTCTCTCTTTCTCTCTTCTCTCTCTCTTTTCTTCTTTCTCTCTCTCTTCCCTCTCGTCTCCTCTCTCTCCCCTTCTCTCTCTTCTTCTCTCTCTCTTTCCTCTTTCTCTTCTATCCCTCCTTTCTCTCTTCCTCCTCTCTTTCTCCTCTCTGGCTCTCTTCTCTTCTCCTTCTCTCTCTCTCTTTCTTCTACTTCTCTCCTATCTCTTTCTCTCCTTCTCTCTCTTCTTTCTTCTTCCTCTCTCTTTCTGTCTCCTCTCTTCCTCTTCTTCTCTCTCCTCTCTCTTTCTCCTTCTCTCTTTCCTTCTCTCTTTCTCTCTCCTTTCTCTCTTTCTTCTCTCCTTTCTTCATCTCTCTCTTTCCTCTCTTGCTCTCTCTCTTATGCTCTCTTTTTTTTATGCGTCTCTCTCCCTCTCTTGCTCTCCGTATCGTCTTTCTCTCTTGCTCTCGCTCTCTTTCCTCTCTTGCGCTCTCTCTTATTCTCTTCTTTCTCGTCGGATTCTCTTTCTCTCTTCCCGTCTCTCCTTCTTATCTCTCTTCTCTCGTGCTCTCCGTCCTCTTCCTCACTTGCTCTCTCTCATTTCTCTCTTGCTCACTCTCTTCCTCTCTTGCTCTCTCTCTTCCTCCTACGCTCTCGGCCCTCCTTTCTTCCTCTTGCTCTGCTCCGGTCTCTTTCTCTCTTGCTCTCATTCCCCTTCTTCTCTGTTGCTCTCTTCTCATTCCGTCTCATTTCTCTCTTGCACTCTCTCTTTCTCTCTCTGCTCTCGTCTCCTTTCTCTCTTGCCTCTCTCTCTTTCTCTCTCTCTGCTCTCTCTCTTCCTCTCTTTGCTCTCTCTCTTTCTCTCTTAGCTCACATCTCTTTTCTCATCTTTCCTCTCGTTGCTCTCTCTTCTTTCTCTCATTGCTCTCTCGTCTTACACTCTCTTGCTCTCACTCTCTTGAATCTCCCGTCTTGCTCTCTCTCTTTCTCGTCTCTCCTTTCCCTCTTGCTCTCATCCTCTTCTCTCAGTTGCTCTCTCTCTTTCTCTCATTATGCATCCTGCTCTCTCTCTTTCCTCGTCTTGCTCTCTCTCTTCCTCTCTTGCTCTCTCTCTTTCTCTCTTTCTCTCAATCTCTTTCTCGTCTTGTTTCTCTCTCCTCTTTCTCTCTTTGCACTCTCTTCTTCTCGGTCTCATTCTCTCTTGCTCTCTGCTCCTTCTCCTTTCATCTTCTTGAGCTCTCTCTTCTCTTCTCTCTTGCTCTCTCTTCTTTCTCTCTGTCTGTCACTGGGGCAAGCTCTTCCTCTCACTAACTCTCCTCTTTGCTCCTCCATCTTCTCTCTTGCTCTCTCCTCTTTCTCTCTTTTTCTCTCACTGCATGCGCTCTTTCTCTCTTGCTCTCGTCTCTCGTTCTCTCTCTTGGCTCTCTCTCCTTTCGCTCTTGCTCTGCCTCCATCTCCGTTTCTCTCTTTCCTCTCTTGCTCTCTCTATTTCTCTTCTTTGCTTCTCGTCCTCATTTCTCTCTTGCTCTACCATCTGCTTTCCATCTTTGCTGCCTCTCTTCCTCTCTGCGCCTCTCTCTTTCTTCTCTTTCTCTCTCTCTTTCTCGCTTGCCTCTCTCTCTTGTCCTCTGGTGCTCTCTCTCTTTCTCTCTTTCTCTCTTGCTACTCGTCTCTCTTCTCTCTTGCTCTCTCTCTCATTCTCTCTTGCACTACATCATGCTCTTCTCTCTTCCGTCTCTATTGCTAGATGCTCTCACTCTCTTCTCTCTTTGCACTCTCTCCTTTCTCCCTTGCTCTCTCGATCTTCTCTCTTTCTCGTCTCCTCTTTTTCTCTCTTGCTCTCTCTCGCTTCTCTCTTGCTCTCCTTCTCTTCCTCTCTTGCTCTCCTCTCTTCCTCTCTTGCTTCTCCTCTCTTTCTCTCTTTCGCTGGAGTCTTGCTCGCATCTCTTTTTCATCTTTCTCCGTCTGGCTTTCTCTCTTGTCTCTCTTTCTCGTTTCCTCCTCTTGCTCTCTCTCTTTCTTCTCTTTCCTCTCATGCACTCGCCTCGTCTTTTCAATGCTCCTTGCTCTCTTCTCTTTCACTCTTGCTCTCAGTCTCTTCCTCTCTTGCGAGCTCGGTCTCTTCCTCTCTTTCTCTCTCCTCGTTCTCTCGGTTGCTCTCTCCTCTTCCTCTCTTCTGCTCTCTCTCTTTCGTCTCTTGCTACTCACTCTCTTCTCTTTCCATCCTCTGCTCTCGTCTTCTTGTCTCCTCTTGCTCTCTCCTCTTTCTTCTCTTCTCTTGCTCTCTCTCTTTCTCGTCGATTGCCTCCTCTCTTACTTTCCTCTTGGCTCTCGCGATCTTCTATATTCTCATCTAGGCTCCCTCAGCTCTTACTCTCTCTTGCTACTCTCTCTCTTTCATCTGCTCTCCAGCTCCTTCTCTCTGCTCTCTCTCTTTCTCTCTCTCTCTCGTCTTGTCTTCTCCTCATCTTTCTCCTCCTCTCTTTCATTCGATATATCTCTCTTGTCCCTTTCTCTCTTCTCTCTCACGTCCGTTCATTGCACTCTCTCTTTCTCAAGCAATTGCTCTCTCAATGGCTTTTCTCATCTTGCGTCTCTCTCTTTCTCTCTTTCCCTCTACTTGCTCTGACATCAACTATTCTCGTCTTTCTCCTATGCTCTCATCACTTTCCTCTCTTCTCGATCGTTGCTCTCGTCTCTTCTCCGATATCTGTCCAATGGCCTCGGTCACATATTCTCAATCTTGCTCTCATCTCTTCTCTCTCTCTTCGTCTCTTGCTTCTACTCTCTTCTTCTCTCTTTCTCTCGTTCTCTTCTCTCTTGGCTCTCTCTTCTTTCTCTCTTGCTACCTCATCTTTCTTCGTCTGTTCTCTCCTCTTTCCCTCCTTTCTCTCATTGCCATCTCTCTCTCTCATCTTGCTCTCCATCCTCTTTCCTCTCTTGCTCTCTCAGCTCTTCCTACTCATTCTCTCTCATCGTCTCCTCTCTTGCGTCTCCTCTCATCCTCTCTTGGCTCTCTCTCTTTCTTTCTCTCTTTATCGCTCATGCCTCATCTCTCTTGCTCTCTTTGCTCTCTCGTCTTTCCTCACTTGCTCTCTCTCTTTCTCTCTGCGCACGCTCTCTCTCTTTCCTCTCACAAGGCTCTCATCTTCTTGCTCTCTTGCTCCTCTCTCTCGCAGTCTTTCTCACATCTTTCGCTCTCATTCTCCGTTTCTACTCATTGCGCACGCCAAAATCTTCTTTTCTTCTTCTCTCTCGTGCTTCTCTCACTCTTCCTCTCTGCTCGCTTCTCTTCACGTACTCATTAAGCTCTCATCTCTTTCTCGCTGCATCTCTTCTCTCTTTCATCTCTTTTGCGTCTGCTCTCGCAATCTTTCTCGTCTTCAGCTCTCGCTGTCTCTTTATCTCTCTTGTGCGCCTCTCTTTCTCATCATCCTCTATCACTCTCATCTATCTCACTTTTGCTACAGCCTCTCTCTTCTCGATCTGCTCTCTCTCCTCTTCCTCTCGTTGCTGCTACTCTCTTTCTCTCATTGCCCTCTCTTCGACCTCTCCTTCTCTCTCTTTCCCTCCCTTGCACTCTCCTAGCCACTCTTGCTCTCACATACGCTTTCTCTTTCGAGCTCCTATCTCTTTGTCTGCTCATGTGCTCACACGCTCTCTTCTCTCTCTTCTGTCTCTCTCTCTTATCTCTCATTTGCTCCCTCTCTCATTCCTCTTTTGCTCTCTATCTATCTCTTTTTCTCTCCTCTTCCCCTTCTCTGCGAGCCTCTGTTCCCTTCCTCTGTCCTTTTCCCTTTCTGCACTCTCTTTCCTTCTTCGTGCTCTGCGGCTTTTCCCTCTCTCCTCTCTTTATGCCCCCTTCTCTTCTCTCTCTTTCCCTTCCTCTCCTCCATCGTTCCCCTTCTACGTCTCTCTTTTCCTTCTTCTCTCTCTTGTCCCTTCTCTCTGTCTTTCTCCCTTCTCTCCTTCTCTTTAGCTTCCCTCTCGTCGTCAATCTTCCCCTTCTCCCTCTCTCTCTTTCCCTTCTCTCGCTCTTTCCACCTCCCCCTTTCTCCCCCCCTTTCTCTCTCGGATCCTTGCTCTCTCGTAAATCTTCCCCCTACTCTCCGTCTCTTTCTTTTTCCTTCTCTCGTCTCTTTCCTATGTCTCTCCTCGTCTTTCCGCTTCTCTGTACTCTTTTTCACCCCCCTGCTCTCTCGTCTTTTCTCCCCTTCTCTCTCTCTTTGATGTTTCCGCATTGTCTCTCTCATCTTTTCCCTTCTCTGCTCGTCATTCCCCTTCTCGTCCCGTCCCCGTGCTGTAGTCCGCGAGATACGTCTCCGTCTCGTTCCCCTTTTCTCTCGTCTCTAGACCCCTTCGCTCATCTTCTCTTTTCCTACTCTCTCTCTTTCCCTTCTCTCTCTCCTCGCTCTGTCCCTCTCTCTCTCTTTCTTTCTCGTTAGTCTCTTTGCCCTTCTCCTTTCTCTTTCCCCTTCTCTCATCGGCTTTATCTCCCTTCTCTCTCTATCCCTTACAGCTGTGCTCTTACCTCTCTGTCTCTTTCCCTTCTCTCTCATCTTTCTCCCCCTTGCCTCATCTCACTTTCCCCCTCCCCTTACTTCTCTCTCCTTCTTCCCTTCGCTCTCTCTTATCCGCTTCTCTCATCACGTATCCCCTTCATCTCTCTCATTTCACCTGTCTCTCTCGGTCTCTTTCCTTTGCTCATCATCTCTTTTCCTTACTCTCATCTCTTATCCGCCTTCCTTGCTCTACGTCGCGTTCCCCCCTTCACTCTTCTCTTATCCCATTCGCTCGTCTCATTCCTCTTCTCTCTTCTTTTTCCCTTCCTCTGCTCATCTCTCCCTTTCTCGTCTCTCTTTCACCCCCCCTTCATCTCTCTCTTTTCCACTTCTCAGTCTCTCTTCCCCTTCTCTCTCTCTTCCGATCTCTCACTTCTCCTTTTGTCCCTTCTCATCTCTCTTTCCTTCTCTCGTTGCACTCTTCTTTCATCCCTTCTCTCCCTCGCTCATCTTTCCCCCCTTAGCTCGTCGTCAAGACTCTCTCTTGCCCTATCCTCCTCCTCTGTCTTTGCCACTTCTCTCGTCTCTTTCCCTTCAGTCTCTCTCTTTCACTTATCTCTCTCTCTTTTCCCTTTACTCGTCTCTTTCCCTTCTCTCTCCTCTCTTTCCCCTTTCTCTCTCTCTTTGCCTTTCCCCTTCTCTCTCTCTCTTTCCCCTTCATCTCCTTCTCTTTCCTTCTCTCTCATCTATCACCTCCCTCTCTCAGTCCTACTCTCTACTCTTGTCCCTCTCTTCGTCTTCATCGTTTCACCTTATCTCTACTCATTTCTACCCCCTTCTCTCTCTCTTGTCCTTCTCTCTCATCTTTTCCCTTCCTGGTCGTCTTCGTTTCCCTTCTCGTGTCTGCTTTCCCTGTCTGGTTGGATCCCCTCGGTCTCTTCTCCTTCTCCTCTTCTCTTTCTCCTTGCGGAGCCTCCCGAACTCTCGTCCCCCCCCGCCCCGCTTTCTAGCGAGCTCATCTTGCCCTTACTCTCTCATCTTTCTTTTCTCTTCTCGCTTATGTTCCCTTCTCTCTCTCTCCCGAGATCTCTTTTTATCCACTTCTCTGCGTCCATCTTATATCACCGAGTACATCATCATCTCTTTCCCTTCTCCTCATCTCTATTAGTCTTTTGGTATCTTTTCATATTTTTGTTTGTTTGTTTTTCGTTTTTGATGTATAGTTTTAGTTTTTCGATCTTGTTACTTTTGAGGTTCTAGTTTCAATTTTCATTCTCTCTCTATTCTCGCTTTTATTTAATTTTAATTTTTGCGCTCATTGTCTTTTTATTTTTATTATTTTATTATTATTTTGTTCTTATATATTTTTTTATAAGATCCTCACGTCTCTTCTGTTTGTCTTTTTTCTTTCTCTTTTTGGTTAGAGTTTTTGTTTATTTTTTGTTGTCGTCTCTTTTCTCTCTCAGTACTTCTGTTTTATTTCTTTCTTCTTGGTTGGATTTTTTCCCCTTGCATTTCTCAACTCTTCTCGCCGTCTGCATCTCTCTCTCCCTTCTCTCTCTCTTTCCCTTCTCTCTCGTCACATGTCCCTTTCAACTCTCTCTTTCACCTATGCTACTCGTCTCTTTCCCGTTCTCTCTCTCTTCCCTCCCTCTCAACACTCTTTCCTTTCTCTCCAAAACATTCTTTCGTTTTCCCTCTTCGCGTCAAGAGCTCCTTGTCCCTTTCTCATCTCTCTTCCCTTTCTCCTCTCTCTTCCTTTCTCTCCTCTCTTGCCCTCCTTTCCCTTCTCTCTTCCTTTCACTTCATCCTCTATTCTCTTCCTTCTGCTCGGTCGTCTCCGTCCCCCTTCTCCTCTCTTTCGTTCTCTCTCTTTCCTTCTCTCTCTTTCTTTCCCTTCTCGCTCTCTGTCCTTTCTCTCTCTCTATTCCGTCCGATTCTCACTTCACTTCTACCTGCCTGTCCTCCTACCCCCCCCCCCTCCTCTCTCTCTACTCTCACACCTCTTCATAGATCCTTCTCATCTCTCTTTCCCCTTCTCATTCCTCAATCGTCTCACCTTCCCACTTCTTCTCCCACTTCTATTCAGATATCATCTATATCTCACTTATCCTCTCGACTTCTTGTTTACTACTCTGTTTCATTTTCCTGCTTTGCGACTTCTCAATTTTTTTAGTCTCCTCCTCCTCCTCCATTTGTTGTTTGGTTTTCGTTTTATCTTTCTCCCTTCTCCTCTCTTGTCCCTTCTCCGTCTCTCTTTCCCTTTCTCTCTCTCTTTCCCCTTTCCTCTCCCTCTTGTCTCCCCCTATTCTCTCTCTCTTCTCTTTATCCCTATCCCCCTTCTCTCTCTCCTCTCTTCCCTTCTCTCTCCTCTTTCCTTTTCTGTCGTCCTCTTTCCCTTTCTCTCTTCCTTCTCCCCTTCTCTCTCTCTTCTTTTCCCTTCTCTCTCTCTTCTGCTTCCTCTCTCTCATCATGTTCCTTCTCTCATCTCTTTTCCTTCTCTCTCTCTTTCCTTCTCTCTCTTCTTCGTCCAGTCTCCCATCACGTCCCCGCCCTTCACACCCCCTCCAGACCACCTTCACCCCTTTTCACACCCCCTATCTCTCTCTCTCATCTCTCCTCTCTCTATCTTTCTCCCTTCTCTCTCTCTTTCCCCTCCTGCTCTCTCTTTCCCCTTCTTCACTCTCTTTCCCTTTCTCATCATCTCTTCCCTTCTTCTCTTCTTTCATCCCTTCTCTTCGTTCTCTTTCCTCTGTCTCATCTCTCTTTCCCTTCTCTCGTAGATCTTTCCCTTGCTCTCTCCTCTTTTCCCTTCTCTCTCTCAGTCTTTCCATTCTCATCATCTCTTTCCATTCTCTCTCTCCTCTTCCCTTCTCGTCCCCTCTTTCCATTCTCTCTCTCTTTCCATTCTCTCTTCTCTTTCCATCTCTGTCTCACTTTCCATCGTCGTCTCCCGTCTCTTCCGGTTCATCTTCTCTCTTCTTACATCCCTCCTCTAGCTCTCCTATCCCTTCTCTTGTCTCTTTCCTTACTCCTCTCTCTTTCCCTTCTCTCTCGCTTTCCCTTCTCTGTTCGTTCCGTTCTTCTCTCTTGTCCTTCTCTCTCTCTCTCTCCACAATCCATTCTTTCCTTCTGCTGTCTCTTTTCCTTTCTCTCTCTCTCTTTGCGCCTGTCTCTCTCTCTTTTCCCGTTCTCTCTCTCAGGTGGCTTATCCCATTCTCTCGGTCTCTCTCTTTATTCCCTTCTCTCTCCTCTTGTCTTAACTTTCCCTTCTCTCTCTCTCTCTCTCTCAGTCTCTTTCCATCTCTCTTGTCTCTTTTCCTTTCTCTCTCTCTTTTCTCCCTTCTCATCTACGTCTCATGCTCTCTTTTCCCTTCTTCTCTTCGATCTTTCCTATCTCTCTCCTTAGTTCCCTTCCTCCGTCTCTTTCCATTCATCTCGAGCTCTGATCTCGCTCATCTCTCTCTTCCGCCTGTCATTCGATCTGTCTCTTTCCCGTTCACCCTTCTCTGGCATCTCTTATTCCCGTTCTCTCGAGTCTCTTTTTCCCTTCTCTCGTCTCTTTCCCTTCTCTCTCGTCTGTTTCCCCTCTTCTCGTCTCTTTTACCCCTCTCTCTCCGTCTTTCCCCTTCTCTCTTTCCCTTTCTCAATTCTTCCTCTCTTTCCCTTCTCTCACTTCATTTCCCTTCTCTCCTTCTCTTTCCCTTCTCTCTCCGTCATTTCCCCTTTCTCTCAATCTCTCGCCTCTCTCTCCCTCTCTCTCTCTTTCCTTCTCTCTCTCTTTCCCATTCTGCCTCTTTTACTTCCTTCTCTCTCTTTTCCTCTGATTCTCTCTCATCTAGTCATTTTCTCCCTCCTCGTCTCGTCTTTCCCTGTCTCTCTCTCTTCCACTTCTCTCTCTCTTTCCCTTCTCTCTTTCGTTCTCGTCTTTCCCATTCTCTCCTCTTTTCCCTTCTCTCCGCTCTTTCCCTTCTCTCTGCTTTCACCCTTCTCTCTCCTCTTTCCACATCTCTCTCTCTTTCATTCTTCGTCCCTCCTTTCCCTTCACTGTCTCCTTTTCCCCCTTCTCTCTCCTCTTTCCTTCTCTCTCAGTCACTCTCACTCTCTTTGCCTTCCCTCTCTTCTTTCCCTTTTCTCTCATCTTTCCCTTCTCTGTCTCTTTCCTTCTCTCTCCTCTTGTCCCCCTTCTCTCTCTCGTTTCCCTTCTCTCGTCTCTACATCCCTTCTCTCTCTCTTTCCGCTTCTCTCTCTCTTTCCCGGCCCTTACTCTTCTTCTCTTTTTTCCTTCTCTCTCCTCTTTCCATCTCTCTCCTCTTTTCCTCCTTCTCTCGTCTCTTTCCCTTCTCTCTTGCCCTTCTCGATCCTCTCTTTTCCCTTCTCTCTCTTCTTCCCCTTTTTTTTTTCTCTGTCTCTTTCCCCGTCTCTGTCTCTTTCCCACTTCCTCTCCTCTCTTTCCCCCTTTCTCTCTCATCTCATCTCTTCTA
Source organism: Penaeus chinensis (assembly GCF_019202785.1). Classification (NCBI taxonomy): domain Eukaryota; kingdom Metazoa; phylum Arthropoda; class Malacostraca; order Decapoda; family Penaeidae; genus Penaeus; species Penaeus chinensis. The sequence continues at coordinate 34,102,936 of NC_061842.1, read as the reverse complement.
TCCTTCTCTTTCCCTTCTCTCCTCTTTCACCCTTCTCTCGTCTCTTGTCCCTTTCTCTCTCTCTTCTTCCTTCTCTCTCTCTTCCCCACTTCTTCTCTCTCTATCCCTTCTCTCATCAGTCTTCTTTCCCTTCTCCTCTCAGGTCTTGTCCTTCCATTCCTCTCTATCTCTTTTCTCCCTTCTCTCTCTCTTCCCTTCTCCTCTCTCCTTTGTCCCATTCTCACTCTCTTTCCCTTCTCATCCTCATCTTTCCCCTTCTCTCACTCTCTTTCCCTTCTACTCTCTCTCTCTAATCCCTTGGCTCAATCTCCTTCTTCCCTTTACTACTCTATCCTTTCACCCTTCTCTTCTCGAGTCTCTTAGCCCCTTCACTTCTCGTCCCTTACTCTCACATCTCTTTCCCTTCTCTTCTCTATCGTCTTTCCCTTCTCTCTCTCGTTTCCCTCTCTCTCTCTCTCTCTACTCCTCAATCTCTTCCCTTCTCTGTCTCTTATCCTTTCTCTCTCTTCTCTCTCTCTTTCCCACCCCCATTCTCTCTCTTTTCCCTTCTCTCTCATCTTTTCCCTTCTCTCTCTCTTTCCCTGAGCTTCTCTCTCTCTTTTCCCTTCTCTCTCTCTTTCCCTTTCCCTCTCTCTCTCTCTCTCGTCTCATTCCCTTGAGCGTTCCAATCTTTCGCCTTCTCGTCTCATCGTTTTTACTCCCGATTCTCTCTCTCTTTCCCTTCTACATCTTCTCGTGTTCCTTCTCCAGCTCTCTGTCCCTTCTCTCTCAAGTCTTACTTTCCCTTCTCTCTCTCTTATCTTCTCGTCTCTTTTTTTCTCCCCCTGTCTCTCGTCTCTTTCCCATTCTCTCTCGTCTCTCTCCACTCTCTCTTTCCCCGATCTCTCCTCCTCCTTTCCCTTCTCTCTCTCTTTCCCTTCATCTTCTCTCATTTCCCTTCTCTCTCTCTCTCTCTTCTCTGTCTCTTTCCCTTCTCTCCTCTTGATTCCCTTCTCCTCTGGTATCCTCTTTCCCTTCTCAGCTCTCTTCCCTTTTCTCACGATCTCTCTTATCCCTTACTCTCCAGTCTTTCCGTTCTTCTCGCGTCCTCGTATTCTGGTCTTCTCGTCTCTGCGAGTTCGCCCTTCTCTCATCTCCTTTCCCTTTTCTTCATCGGCGCTCGTTCCCTTCTCTCTCTCACTTCTCCCCTTCTGCCTCGTCTCGTTATCCCCTTCATCTCTCGATTCTCTACTCTCTCTCTCTTTCCCGATTCTCTCATCTCTTTCCCTCTCTCTCTCTATCCTTCTCTCCTTCTTCACCTTCGTCTCATCTCTTACCCCTTCTCATTCTCTCTCGTTCCGCTTCTCTCCTCTTTCGCTCTATCCCTTTCTCTCTCTGCTTCCCTTCTCAGAGCTCTCCGTTCCGCCTTCTCGTCCTCTCTTGTCCCTTCTCTCCTCTCTCTACGTCTCACCTCTTTTCCCCTCTCTCTAGCGTCTTTCCCTTCTCTCTCTTTACCCTTCCCTTCTCTCTCACCTTCCCCTTCTCTCGGTCTCTTATCCTTTCTCCTTCTCTTGTCCCCTTCTCTCTATCTCTCTCGTCACTTTCCTCACTCGTCTCTCTTTTCCTTCTCGTCGTCTCTTTCCCTTCTTCTCGCTTCTCCCCTTCTCTCTCCTACTTTCCTCCCTTCTCTCTCTCTTTCCCCCTTCTCACTCTCCCTTTTCCCTTTTGCCTCATTCTCTTCTTTTCCCGTCTCTCTCTTTCCCTTCTCTCTCTCTCTTGTCCTTCTCGGTCATCTCTTTTTTCCTTCCTCTCTCTCTCTTTCTCCCTTCTCTCTCGTCTTTCCCTTCCTCAATCTCTTCTTTATCTTCTCACTCATCTTTTCCCTTCTCTCTCTCTTTCACCTTCTCTCTCTCTCTCTCTCTCGTCTCGTTTCCCTCCGTATCTCTCTCGTTTCCTTCTCTCTCTCTTTCCCCTTGCTCTCTCTCTTTCCCTTCTCTCCTCTCTTTCCTTTCTCTACTCTCTTTCCTCTTCTCTTGCTCTTCTCTTGTCCCCTTCGTCTCTCTCTCTCTCTACTCTCTCTTTCCCCCATTCCTCTACTTCTTGTCTTCTCTCTCTTCCCCTTCTCTCTCTCTTTCCCTTCTCTGCTCTCTTATCCCGTTCCCTGTCTGCTCTCTCGCCTTCCTAGCGTCGTTCTTCTTTCCCTTAGCTCTCTCTCTCTTTCCTTCTCTTCGTCTTTTCCCTTCTCTCTCTCTTTCCCTTCTCCTCGTCATGTTGTCCCCTTCTCGTCAGTCTGGTCTCTCACTTCTTTTCCCTTCTCTCCTCCTCTTCCACTTCTCTCTCTCTTCTCTTTCCCTTCGTCTCTCTCTTTCCCGTCCCTCTGTCTCTTTCCCTTCATCTCAGCTCAGCTTTCCTCTTCTCTCTCTTGGTCTCTATTTCCTTCTGCGTTGTCTCTTAGAGCCCTTCTCTCAATCTCTTCCCTTACACTCTTTTTCGCTCTTTCCCTTCTCTCCTCTCTTTTCTTTTCCCCTTCCTCTATCGTTCTTCTTCCCTGCTCCGTCTCTCTTCCTCCTTCTCTCTCTATCTCATTCCCGTTCTATCTGTCTCTTTTCCCGGTGCTCTCTCTGAAATTCCGAGCGGTCATCTCTTAGATCGGCCCTTCGTCTCTTCAAAGCCCCCTCATCTCTCGTAGTATAGGTTAGGTGGTGCTCCCTTATTTCCTTCTCTCTCGAGCTTGGTCCCCTTCTCTCTCTCTCTTTCCCTTCTCTCTCTTTTTCCCTTCTCTCTCTCTTTTCCCTTCTCTCTCTCTTTCCCTTCTCGTCTTCGTCTTTCCCCTTCTCTTCTCTCTTCTTTCCCATTCCTCTCTCTCGCTTATCCTTCTCTCGAGTCTCTCTGTTCCCTTCGTCTGTCTCTTTCCCTATCTCGTCTCTCTTTGTCCTTTAGCTCTCTCGAGCTTATTCCCGTTTCCCTCTCTCTTTCGCCGTTTCTGCTCTGCTTCTTTTTTGTTCCCTTCTCTCTCGTCTTTCCGCGTTCCCTTCTCTCCTCTCTTTTCCCTTCTCTCTCTCTTTCCCCTTCGAGCGAGGGTCATCTCTTTTCCCTTCTCTCTCTCTCTCATTTCCACTTCTCTCTCTCTATTCCCCATCCTCTCTCTTCGTCTCCCTTCTCGCTGTCCTCTTTCCCTTCTCTCTCATCATTTCCCTTCTCTCTCCAATCGATTCCCTCTCTCCTCTCTTTTCCCCCTTAGCTCTCTCATCTTTCCCTTTCTCGCTCGCTTTCCCCTTCTCTTCTCTCTCTTTCCTTCTCTCGTCTTTCCCACTTCTCTTCTCGGTCACTTTCCTTTCTCTGTCTCTTTCCCTTCTCTGTCCCTCTTTCCCTTCTCCAGATGCTCTCACTCGTCAATCTCTTTGCCCTTCTCTCTCTACGTTCCCTTCTCTCAATCTCTTTCCCCCTTCTCATCTCCTTTCCCTTCTCTCTCTCTCTCCCTTCTCTCTCGCTTTCTCCCTCCTCTCTCTCTGATTCCCCTTCTCTCTCATCTTGGGTCACGCCTGCTCATCATCACATTCTTTACCCTTCTCTCATAATATCTCTTTTTTCCCTTCTCTGCTCTTCTATTCCCTTCTCTACCTCCTCTTTCCCTTCTGTTCCCTTCTCTCTCTCTTTCAACGTCTTTCCTTTCCCTTCTCTCATCACTCTTTCCCCTTCTCTCTCTCTTTCCCCTTCTCTCTCTCTCTTGACCCTTCCTCTCTCTTTCCCTTCGCTCTCTCTTTGCCCTTCTCTCTCTACTTTTCCGCTCGTCGTCTTTGCCCCCTTCTCTCTCATCTTTCCTTTCTCTGTCCTCTTTCCCTTCTACTCTCTCTTGTCCCACTCCTCTCCTCTTCCCTTCTCTCGGCTCTCTCTTTCTTCCCCAACTCTCACTCTCTTTTCCCCTATTCTCATGCTTGTCCTATCCCCTTCTCATTCGTCGTCTTTCTTTCCTCTGTCTTCCTTCCCCTTCTCTGTCTCTTACCTTCTCTCGGCTCTCTCCGCATCTCTCTCTTTTCCCCTTCTCTCTGTCCTTCTTTTCCCTTCTCTCCTCTCTTCCCTACTGGCTGGCGATCTCTTCCCATGATCTCCCTCTCTTACCTTTCTCCTGTCATCTTTTCCCTTTCTCTGTCTCTTTGCCCCTTCTCTCTCTCTTTCTCCCTTCCCTCTCTCTTTCCACCTATCTCTCTCTCTACTTCCCTTCTCTCTCTCTGTTCCCTTCTCTCTCTCGTTATTTCCCTTCTCTCGTTCGGTTCCCGTCTCTCCTCTCTTATTCTTTCCCTCTCCTCTCTTTCCCTTCCCTCAGTCTCCTTTCCCCTTCTCCGCTCTCATCTTTCCCATCTCTCGAGCTCTGTTTCCCTGTCTCTCTCTCATTGTCCCTTGCTCTCTCTCTCTTTCCCTCCTTTTCTCTCTTCTTAATCCGACTTTCCCCCTTCCCTCTTCTCTTCCCCTTCTCTCTCTTCTTTTCCCTCTCTATGCTGCGTGTCTTTCCCTTCTCTCCTTCTTTCCCTTCTCTCGATCCTTTCCCTTCTCTCTCTCTCTTTCTCCTTCTCTCTCTCTCTTTTCCCTTCTCGTCTCCTCTTTCACCGTTCCCTCCTCTCTTTCCTTCTCTCATTACATCTTTTTCCTTCGAGCTCTCCTCTTGTCCCTTCTCTCCTGCTTTCCCTTCTCCTCTCTCTTCTCCCTTCTCTCTCTCTTTCCCTTCTCTTCTCTCCTTGTCCCCCCTTCCTCTCTTCACTCTTTCCCTATCTCTCTCTCATTTCCCTCCTTCTCTCTCTCTTTCCCTTCTCTCCATCTCTTCCCTCTCTCTCTCCTATTGTTTCCCCATTCACTCTCTCTCTTTCCGCTTTCTCCTCGGTCTTTTCCTCTCGTCGTCTCTTTCCCTTCTCTCTCTCTTTCCCTTCCTCCATCTGCACTTCCTTATCTCTCTCTCTTTCCCTTCTCTCTCTCTTTCCCAGTTCTCTCTCCTCTTTATCCCTCTCTTCTCTTTTTTCCCTTCTCTCTGTCTCCTAATTCTCTTCCCTTCTCTCTCTCTTTCCCTTCTCTCTCTCTTTCCCTTCTCTCTCTCTTTCCCTTCTCTCTCTCTTTCCCTTCTCTCCTCTCCTTTCTCTTCCGTTCTCCTCATCTCTTTCCCTTCTCTTCTCGATAGTCTATCCTTTCTCTCTCTCGTTTCCCTTCTCTCTCTCTATCCGTCTCTCTCTTTCCTCTCTCTTCTCTCTTTCCCTTCTCTCTCTTCTTTCTCCCTTGGCTCTCCTCTACTCTCTCGCCCTTTCCCTTCTCTCTGGTCTCTCTCTCATTCCCCTTCTCGTCTCGTCTTTCCCTTCTCTTCTTCTTCCCTTCTCTCTCTCCTTTCCCTTCTCTCCTCATCTTCCCTTCCCGCTCTCGTTCTTCCCCCTTCTCTCTCTCCCGCTCGACCCCACGTCCTCTCTTGTTCCCATCTTTCTGATCCTCTCCTATTTCTCTCAACTCCACTAATTATTCTCTCTGTCGGTCCTTTATTCTGGCTTCCCTTCTCTCTCCTTTCTCTCTTGCTCACGCTCTTTCTCTCTTTCTCCTCTTGCTCTCATCTCTTCCTCTCTTGCTCTCATCTCTATCCTCTCTTAGCTCTCATCTCTTATCTCTCCTTTTCTTGCTCTTTGCTCTCTCGGTGCTAATTCCCCTGCTCCTTGCTCTCATCTTCTTCCATCTCTTGCTCTCTACGAGGGGATCTTTCTCTCTTTCTCATCTTGCTCTCGTCTCTGAACTCTCTGCTCGTCAAGTCTCTCTATTCTTCTCTCCTGGCTCTCTCTCTTTCTCTCTTTCCGTCTTGCTCTCATCCTCTCTATTCCCTCTCCTTGCGCTTCTCTCTTCTCTCTTGCTCTCTCGTCTTGACCTCTCTTGCTCTCTCTCTTCTCGTCTTGCTCTCTCATTCTTTCTTCTCTTGCTCTTCTCCCTTCTCCGTCTGCTCTCGTCTATTTTCTCTCTTCCTCTCTTTCTCTCCTCTATGCTCTCTCTCTCAGCTCTCTCTTGCTCTCTCTCGTTCTCTCGATGGCTCTACTTCCTCCTTTCTCTCTTTCTCCTCACTCTCTATGTCTCATCATTTATGCTCTCTCTCTTCTCACTTGCTCCTCTCTTTTCTCGCTGTATGATCTCTCTCTCTTTCTCTCTTTAGCTCCTCTGCACTTTCTCCCTTGCTCTCGTCTCTTCTGTCTTTCTCTCTTTGCTTCCATCTCTTTCTCTCTTGCTCTCTCTCATTCTCTCTTCACTTCCCTTTCCTCTTTCTCTCCTTCTCTTTTCCTCACTTTCTTTTCTTTCTCTTCCTCTCTCTCATCCTTCTTTTCTTTCTCTCTTGCCTCTCTCTTTCCCCTTTTTTCTCTCCTGCTTTTCCCCTCTGCCTTCTCATTTCCTCATTTTCTCTTTATCTCTTTTCCCTCTTCTCTCTTCTCCCTTTTTTTCTTTCTTCTCTCCTCTCTCTTTCCTCACTTCCTCTCTCTTCTCTCTTGTTCTCTGTTTTCTTTCTCTCTTTCTTCACTTCCCCCTTTTCTCTCTTTCTCTCTCTTCTCTCTTCTCTTCTTCTACCTTCTCTCTTTCTCTCTTCAAATCTTTTCTTCCCTTTCTCTCGGTTCTTACCTCTCTCTTTTCCTTCTCTCTTTCTCTCTTTCCTCTCTTTCTCTCTGCTCTTCCTCTCTTTCTCTTTTTCTTCTCTCTCTTTCCTTTCCCCCCCAGTTCTCTCTCTCTTTCTCCCTCTTTCTCTTCTCTTTTCTCTCTTTCGTCTCTCTCTTTCATCTTTGCTTCTTGCTCCCCTCTCTTTCTCTCTTTGGCTCTCTCTCTTTTTCCCCTCCTTGCTCTCCTCTCCCAACTCTCTTTCTCTCTTCTCTCCTCTTCTTTTCTCTCTTCTCTCGTCTCTTTCCTCCTCTTCTTTTCTGCTCTCCTTCTCTCTCTCTCTTTCTCTCTTGCTCTCTCTCTTTCTCTCTTTCTCTCTTGCTCTCTCTCTTTCTCTCTTGCTCTCTCTCTTTCTCTCTTCTCTCTCTCGATCTTTTCTCTCTTCCCTTTCTCTCTCCTAGTCTCTCTCTCCTCTCTCCTCTCTTCTTCTCGTCTCTTCCTTCTCACTCTCTTTCTCCTCTTCTCTCTCTCTTTCCTTTCCTTTCTCTCTTCTCTCTCTCTCTCTTCATTTTCTCTCTCTCTTTTCCTCTCTTGCCTCTTTTTCTCTCTCTTTTTCTCTTTCTCTCTGCTCTCTCTCTTTCTTCCTCTCTTTCTCTCTTCTCTCTCCTTTCTCTCTTTCTCTCTTGCCTCTCTCTTTCGCTTCTTTCTCTCTTCCTCTTCTCTTTCCTCTTCTCTCCCTCTTTCTCCCTTCTTCTCCTCTCTTCTCCGTTTGCTCCTCTCTTCCTCTCATTTCCTCCTCTCTTTCTCTTTCTCTCCCCTTTTTCCCCTTTCCTCTTCTCTCTCTTCTTTTTCCTTCTCTCTTTCTTTCCTTCTTCCCTTCTCTCTCCTTTCTCTTCCTCTTTCTTCTTCTCTTTCTTTCTCTCTCTCTTTCTTTCTCTTTCTCTCTTCTTTCTCTCTTTTTCCCTTCTCTCTCGGTCTTTCTCTCTTCTCTCTTTCCTTCCTGTCTCTCCTTTCTCTCTTCTCTCTTTCCTTTCTCTTCATTTCTCTCTTTCAGCGACACACTTTCTCTTTCTCGCTTGCTCTCGTCTCTTTCCTCGTCTTCGCTGCCCTATCTCTTTCATCTCTTGCTGACTCATCTCTTCTCTCTTTCTCTCTGGCTCCTGCAGACTTCCTCGCTTGGCTCTCTCTTCTTTCTGCTCTTCATCTCCTTGTCTCGCGGGTATCTCTTTCGTCTCTTGCTCTCTCATCTTTCTCTCTTGAATGCACTATTACTGAGGGGCGAAGGAATGATCAATTGTCTAACAGTGCGGGTCGATAGGAGAGTGTAGAAGAAACGTAATTATTATTGTATTGGAGAGGGAAATTTAGAGGGCGGTTAACGTATTATGCAGTAGTGGTAGGGCCAGATGATATGGGTGGTGTCTGGTAGTGAGGTGCTTTGTATAAGGGGTAAGGTGCGCCTGCACTCGGTGGTGGTACAGGCCTTTTCAGCGAACGTCCCGAGCAGTCGTCTAATTCGACGGTCTCGCCTGCTTGACATATAGTAGGCGCGGCGCGAAATTGTTGCGGGCTTTGCCTCATATCTGGGGCAATGGTCCCCGATGCTTCGGGCGTAGGATGGCAGCTGGGAAGCGACGAAGGAGCGGCGACTGTTTTTTGCTACAGAATAGGGCGGCGCCGACTATGACAACCGGGGGGGGTCCGGGGGCTCCGGGGTAGGTGCACACAGAATGACTGGATACCCATTTGTGTCAGTGCAAGTAGGGGGTGCGTTGGCAGGGGGAGGGCCTACTGCGGGTCTAGACTCGGGGGTTAGAATCACTGTTATTTCAGGTGAATTTGGAGCGAGTGTCTAGATGCGATACGCTTTTCTGGGGGCCCGAGGACGGACGGAGTCGAGTCGGGTGGGCGTGTACGGCGCGAACGAACCGCGATTAGCGAAAGGACGGCATCAGGTTAGAATGGTCCACGCGAGTAATATGAGTGCACCAGGTGAGGGGCGATAGACTGGATGCCACATGGGCGGAGCGCGTCCCTGGGGTCGGGTACACGAATGTTCGTTCTTCACCTAGCGGGTTAGTGAGGGGCGAGGAGGGAATCAGCTGATGCGTAGGTGTCGGTAAGGCGGCCGCTCTGGGGTTAGTCTCAACTGTAGTACGGAGCAGGCACTCATTTCGTCACAGAGCTAAAGACTTTGAGTCATAGACGGTGGCAAGTTCTAGCTAAGCGCGTCCTGTCTTATATGACTAGACTACGGTCGCGTACGTAATCCGCTACTGCTTGGCCACTATCGGGGCCCGAAACTTTAAGAGCGCTTAACATCTACACAGTCTACCCGCAGTGCTAGGATGGAAGTTCGGCCCGCGGAGTGTTAGGATATCTGCATTCGCGTTGCCGGGCACAGTGCGTATAAGGTCAGACACGCTTCGGGCCAGGCGTGTGGGCTCACGGAGGCTGCGGACTCCTCGTGTGACCCTCGGCATGAACGTTATTCCACACAATCAGAAGTTCGTAAGATGGCCAGCAGTAGCTGACTCGCCAGAGAGGACGTCGACCCGGACAGGCCCGTCCGTACAAGCACAGGATACTAGCCGCGGGTACCTAGCATCATTGGTCCTCGACGGCCCCATTAGATACCATCGCCTGCCATCACCGCCTTCACGCCTGATCTCATACCCGCAACAACAGTCTAACGGGTGCCCACTCAGCTAGGACCCCGGGGCCTAGCTTCATTAAACGAGTGGAACCTCTGTTCGCGCCTCTGCTCAAGTCTATACGTTGGCACCTAGCAAGTTCGGGCAGTTCGAACCGACGCTTGAACTTCAAGCCCGCTTCCTATTGCGGGCGCGTGCGACGATTGACCTGCCACTTGCACGCTGGAGCACCGGCGAGACAGGGCGAAACCGGAAAAGGAATTCCGCGAAATGCGACCTACTGAGGTTTCGATTTAATCGGGATATACGCGTCTGCCAGGTCTCACTCGGATGGACAGCGGGAGAGTCAAAGAGTGGATATGAGTAACCTTTGGCAAGGCCAGATGACACATGGCATTCAGGACTTTATCGCGACACCATCGCTAAGACGAGGCAGAACCCTGACGACCGAAAGAGCCGGGGGGGGGACCGTACAGGTATGCGGGGTGAACATGTACCCACCACTGCTTCGCCGCCGCCGCGTGCACGTAGCCTGAATCCACGTCCCTTAGGCACGGACCGCGGGTAGTATTTGATGTAGTAACCACGGAGGGCTACGGTTCAGGAGGGGCCATCGCGGTGGATGCGCGCATGCGAGTACTACCACTGAGGCTTGTAGATCAGGGCGAGTGCAGGTGGGGGGGCCGGCGGGAGGCTGCCGTGAAGTCTCTCATTATCATTACCGCGCACAATGAAACGACACCTCCCTAGGCGTGCATTAATACACGATGACTGCACTCTACATAAGGCCACGGCGTTACGGTGGCACTACAGAAGAAGCACGTAACCAGCACCACTAGCCGTCTGAATTACTGTGGAGGCGACTACAGAGGGTCGCGTGGACAGCTCAAGCCAACCGAGTTCCGACTGTTGTTCGAGTAAGACCATCGCTCCATCTCCGCCGGGAACCGGCCGCACCGGCCACAAAAGTACTCGCCAGGAAAAAATGCACGGTGAGAGTACCCCATGCATAGATATGTTCGCGAGCTACACCTGCCCTAGGTAGTGCCCCGGCACGCACTCGCAGTGAGAACCATACGGGCTGTGAACATAGCAATACCGTAATGACATACACCTCCACTCATTTTTCCACCCTCCCCCGGCGTTCGCAGTGAGCCGTACCCTGCAACCCCTTGTCTTCTTATAGTCGGCCGTGTCCATAAGCTCCGCGGTGCCCGGTAGCGACAAAAGGATACATTCCGTCGAGTCGCCGTTCTTGGGCACAAGGTTTCAGGACAGACATTCCCACCCTAAACTTATGTGCTACCTCAGGACAGTGGGTCCGCGTAACTAGTCACGGCTCAGCTCGGCATGTGGGTGGCACTAGCAGCCGGACTCACAATCTGCTCCAACTTCCTAGGGCTATAGCGCTACATACTTGCCCCACCGAGAAATCCCAAGGTCTAGAAAGCGATACGCTTCTCACTCGTCTGGCCCGTCCACATGCGATTCACACCCCGCATCGTCGAACCCACAGACACAACGCGCCGTCTGGCCCGGTCGGCCACCCAGAACCTCTTAACGGCGCCGGACCCAGGCTAATAACTTGGCTGGACAGTTAAGCGGTCGCTCGCGCCGCAGCGCTCCCTGCGTGCCCACTATACTGGGCACCCGGGCACCCCCTCCGACGGTGTATAGCAGGAGCGTTCTACCTTCAGAGGTGTTCAGGCCTGCGCTGCCAATGACAGCTGAAAGCACGGGAGGCCGCCACTCCGGGAGGCTTCAGCAGTAGAAGTGTTCCCAACCAACCACCGCTTCTGGACTGGCGGCATCGACTCCGGGACAAAAAGCAGGGAGCGCCGCCTATACGTGCTATCGGGCGCACTCCTCGTTGTCTGTGACAATTTGGTGTCTCGTCTAACCCCGTACCCTCGGTACTCGGGCCCACTCTACGTAAACACCCACCAAGTACGCACGCCCCAGGTATCAGACTTCCTTCCTCGGGCCTGAGCGATAGTGGGCCGGGGCGCCTTGAACCTGTAAGCTAACCCGGTCTTTGTGACGCCCACACGGCATGAGTGCCCCCCCGTGTACCGGCCTTCCCGCGATGGCCCGGTTCAACGTCTCCACCCCCACATAGAACGCCTCTTAATCGCCTCCTACGCCATATGTCGGGAGGGCCCGCACACAATGCTTGGATTTTGTCCTGTCGCAGCCCCCCTTACGAGCCACGCCGCCACGAAGCGTAAGCACGCGTTCTGGCGCCCCGGGCTGCGTCCGTTCAGGTGGTGGTTCTCCGCTTGACAACCGAGCGCACTCGCGCCGCACTCGCCAGTTCGCTGTACGGCCCGGTGTCCTACCCGGTTCAGGAGGAGCCATGATTGAGGTGGAGAGTGGGGGGGCGGCGGGCGTCTACGGGGACATCAGTGCCCCCGCCCACTCCGGCATGGGGAGAGCCCGGTGTGGGTCACTACTCATGCCCAGGAGAGTTGGGTGGCGGGTCTGTAACGAATCGCTTCGTGGTAGGCGGTGGGCGCCGAGAGTTAACCCCGCGTGAATTAGGGTCTGGGAGCCATAGCGTCCGCGTGGTCACCCCTATACGGTCGGAGGGGGCGAGGGGGCGTGTCGGCCGTAGGGCACGGTATCGCGCAAGAGATGTCACTGTGCGGCACCCCTAGGCCGAGATAGGCGGTGCTTGCTCGGCTCGTCCTACTACACGACGTGTAGCAGTCTTGCGACACGGGAACCGGGAAGTGGGGGGGATTTGTCCTCCTTAGGTAGTATTAAGGTGGAGCGCGGGTTGCGAGTGAGTCCGGCACAGACGGCCTTTCAGCTACATGGTTAGCACAAAACTGGCTATAGAAACACATCGCGAATGTGCTGGACAGAGTGACAGAACATCTGGTCCTGGATCTACCGCCACGCGCTAGGCAGGTATGCGCTATGTTGGGACGCAATAGGCAAGGACCAAATCCAATTCGCACCGCTGAGGGTCAACCATCGCCCACCACAGTGCAGCCAGCAACACATCAATTGGGTTACGACCGGAGTAAGCAGCCACTGGCAATTCGTGGGTATCCTGTCGGCGACTGCGGCGCATTCTCCCTATGATTCGTGGGGCCAGGATTCGTACGTGCTGCTGCTAGGACTGCGTTAAGGTCACGTCATTGCAATGAAGACAAACGCCATTTATCGTGTACTGCGTTAAGATAAGCGACCATGGGGACTATGTGCTGACCAGATGCATGCAGTGGCGTGACTGCGGGATCTTTGGCCTCTCTGCTTCGGTGGGTGTTGTTCGGTCCAGGGGAGCAAAATCACGGAATCATCCCACGCGTCCCTTTTAAAGGTTGGGCTTAGGGGTAGGTATACCGTGGTTGTGCAGAGTATTGTCAGTTTGCCGACATCCCAATGGTGATACCACGTCTTATGGCAACACAGGGGCGTTGAGGCCTCAGGCGTGTATTCCATCACCCCCCTCACACACAACACGATTAGATTGCCGTTGCCCGCGCTGTGAAGTGCTCTGCCCAGGGCAGTCCCTGAGCTCCGCGGACGACATAGTCTCAGGAGTGGCATATGACGCAAGAACGGTCGCGTTAGGCGCATCATCACATTCGGGTACAACGACAGGTGCAGCTAAATACGCCGGCGTTCTGCAGCTGGGCAGGAGTAAGTGCGATTCTATCTCTTTTCGTGGTAAAGTCGTGCCGCCGATTTGAAACTACTTAGTAATGACGCAGGATCAGATAGAGCTTGATAAGCCTTCTGACCGACCCAGAGAGAGGCTACAGTCTAATGGGGTGGGGTTAGATCAGTTACTCGTAATACAGCATGACACCTATTTAAATCTACCTATTTGTAGGCCTGTGGGCCACCAGCTAAATCTGGGTTATATCCAACGCAGGCTATGATGTTTTTGCTTGCCCCTTTGGGGTATGATGATTCTTCCATATGGTGGGGCATGAAGAGCGCCCAGTCTCCCACCCTCACCCCCGAAGCGATCCTCACAAACACGAGCAGTGGTTGCCCGCCCCCACAATATTCTGGTCAGGAGTACGGCTTCGACTTTGGCTCAGACTATTCTGTCCGGAACACCCGCTCCTCGGCCGGTCGGGGTCCACACTATTGCGCCCGTGCCCATGCACAATACGGGGCTCGGTGAGTGGATAGGAACGGCGTGGCGGCGAGGACGCCGTAGTGTTTCCCCGCTCAAACACGCCCGCGTGCCCGAAATGACACTTCCTGCCTTCCCAGGGTTGGCCCCGTAACGCGCCGTATGAATCCGTAGGCCAATTCGGGGGGGGGGTTCTTGGTATCCCCGAGCCCGCCCGTGAGTGGCGGGTGCCGTCGTCGTTTCTAACCCCATCAGTTAGGCCGGCGTCGGGGCCTCGTTGGGGATGCCACCACAACGGCGGACCTTAGACGTGGGGGTGTCGGTAGGCCCTGGGTGCCCCCGCGCTAATATATACTGCGATCACCCCGCTGGGCCCAGAAGCACTTCTTGTAAACCCGGAGGCGCTACCCGAGTGAGTCCCCTGATGGCGTGTCGTGGGGTACTGCTGATCATGTGCCTGGTAGTGCCCCCCATTGGTCAAAGGAGTCTGTAACTGGTGGCCCCACCAACCTACAAGTTCGGGCACACCCCGTTCGACCAGCCCCGCGGTCAACAGGTAAGTGTCGCCTCAAGGGGATCGGCGAATTGGGGGGCTTCGAACTCTGACCTAACTCAGGCAGGATGTAACCCGCATACCAGTAGCCGATTTCCACGTGTCCACGGATTCAGTGCCTGACCTAGCCGCGCAGACGCTGGCGGTGTAAAGGCACCCTCGTGTAAGGGTGGGTAGCGGCTGTGGACGTGACAGGCTCTTAAATCCTGGCTACTACTTGTCAGCCTGGTGGGTCTTGAAGTTAGACTTGGGCTGGCCCCTCCTGGGTCGGCGCGCGGGGGGGGGGCGCGTGCCACCCTCTGCGCCAAATCACCGGACATCGCGAGTCGGCGATGAGATCTCAGGCGGGCGAAGGAAAAGCCTCGTGCAACCGTAGGTTTTCAGGAGAGGGCTTTGGCGCGAGCTGTGCTTGGACCTCTGTCTCTGCGATGAGAGAGGAGACACCAGCCCCGCTTAAGCATTTCCCGTTAGGGCCGCACCAGTGCCACAGCGTGCCCGGTTCGATAGTCGCTTGGAAGAACGGCCGTGCATACAAGCATGACACGCGAGTGCCAGCTCTTAGTCTTGGGCTCGCACGACTTGAGGCAGCCAAGGGTCACTCGCAGCTTCTCAGTACACCATTGGTAGTCCTACTCTCCTCCATACAATACCAAATAAAGCAACTCAAGAAACAACCTCCTGCACCGCGTCTGACGTGGCGGACATCGGCAGTTATGGCTGGCGGGTTGGGACATAGGTTATATGTACCACCAATTACCACGCTGAGCCCGCTACTGGTGCAACGGAGAGAGGCCACACGCGCAGGACAGACTCGAGGGTTCCCTTCTTGCGCCTGATCGTATTCTTTTCCCCCGAGACATACGAACACCCAGACACTGTGCCGGCTCTGGGCGCTCTACAGTGCCGCAGCATCTTCACCCCTGTCCACCAGAGTCAAACAAGCGTTGCCAGAGGGCCTTGAGTCTCCGTCTTTCCCGAGTTTAACAACCGGCTGTAGGCAGTCCAAACAGAGATTATTTGTATGCTGGCAGCATTGCACCTGCTAAAAGGCGGGGTATTCGGTTAGCATTGAGCGGCATATAGTGCTTGTGTGTCCCGCGGATGCGTACTCATGGTAGGGGCCTGTTGCGGTGGGGGGGAGGTGGGGTGAAACGTACGGGATTGGATCGGTCGACGAGACTGCGTTTCACGCGGCTTACGTGGCGGTCCTGCTTTGATAGATGTGATAGGGGCACGAGCTTGGCGAGTCTGAAGACTGTACGGGGCTACCCGCTGCGTTCGCGGAGGATAACCCCTGGGCGGGGCTATTCGGACAGGGCTGTGGGGGGGGGCTGGAATAAGCCCGAATCGGTGCCCGATTATCGAGGTGGATTGCTTTGAGTTCTCTCAAGCATCGACCGTCCCATGATGGGTACAGTTCAAGTCCTTCAGAGCTTCTGTCTGCGCTCGAACGCATTCCACGGTGAGCTTCGGCGCATACAACGGGGGTTTATTATGTCATGAGTCTTGCGACGTACGGGTGAGGCTAACCAGCCAATGTATGAGTTGATATGACCCATGAAGAGCATTTTTAGGCGATGTGCCTTTAAACCCCGGGCTCTCGCCCTGATTCACGACCCGGACTCTATTGGGTTGGGTTGCGGAGTGTCTTGGGGACGGAGGTGCCGCTGCCCAAGGTCAAAGCGTCAATCACTCTTGGCCTCCAAAATGTGTGGAGCGGGCGGGGAATGGTGCGCGAGAATACGCAACGATATGAGGGACAGAGTTTGAAACCGGGCTGACTTGCCCAATTTCAATCAAAGGGGAAAGACTGAGAGGTCAAGCGGACGGCACCGCGATCTCGTCTACCAACGGACGGTGTCCTCTAATTGGGAGCCGAATGGACAGACCGCACTCCCCCAATACTGTCACGTGGCTCTGTCGGCTTATACCCCCTTCTTCGCGCCAACCCTCTTCGTTGGGAAGACGGTTGATCGCCTGTGGGCCGTTGCTTCTTCCTATCTCTGAGATCTCGACTCTTAGTCTCTCATCACTTTACTCGTCTAGACAACTCTCATGCAATCTCAACAGATCTATCAGTCTATCTCTCCATCTTTCTCGAGTCTTTCGCTCTCAATCTCCGATTCTCTCGATTTTGTGCTCTCTCTCTTATTCATCGTCTTTCTCTTCTTGCTCTCGTCGTCTCTTTCTCTTCTCTCTGCGTCTCGGGATCAGTCGGTCTTTCTCTCTGCTCTCCTCTCTTTCCTCTCTTGCTCTCTTCTCTTTCTCTCTTCTCTGCTCTCTTTCTCTCTTGCTCCCCTCATCTTTCCCCTCTTCTCTCTCTCTCTTTCTCTTCTTTCTCTCTCTCTTTCTCTCTTGCTCTCTCTCTTTCTTCTTCTCTCTTCTTTTCTCTCTTTCCTCACTCTTTCTCCTCTCTTTCTCTCTTAGCTCCCTCTCTTTCTCTCTTTGCTCTCTCTCTTCTCTCTTTGCTCCTCTCTCTTTCTCTCATCTCTCATCTCTTCTCTCATCTCTCTCTCTTCTCTTTTCCTCTTCTGTCCTCTCTTCTCTCTCTCTCTTCTTCTCTCTCTTGCTCTCATCTTTTCTCATCTTCTCTCTTCTCTCTTCTCTCACTCTTTTCTCTCTCTTCATCTCTTCCACCTCTCTTCTCTCTCTCTTTCCTCTCTTCTCTCTCTCTTTCTTCTCTCTCTCGTCTCTTGCTCTCTCTCTTTCTCTCTTCTCTCTCTCTTTCCTCTTGCTCTCCTCTTTCTCTTCTTTTCTCCTCTCTCTCTCTCTTCTCTCTCTCTCTTTCTCTCTTCCTTCTCTCTTCTCTTCTCTCTCTCTCTCTCTTTCTCTCTTCTCTCCTTCTCTCTTCTCTCTTCTCTCTCTCCTTCTCTCTTTCTTCTTGCTTCTCTCT
>NC_061842.1:34065359-34076061 GCF_019202785.1 Penaeus chinensis | reverse complement strand
CCCCCCCCACTCCCCTTCCCACCCCCCCACACAAAATGAGGCAATGACGGACTCGAATAAAACAGAACCCTCCCCTCAAAAGGCAAATAATAAAAAGAAAATGGTGAAAAGAGAAGACAATAAAAGAGCAGAAAATCCAAGAGAGAGAGCCAGAGGGTATAAAAGAAAGGGGTCTTCCCTCGTTGCCCTCTGTGAAAGGTAGAGGGAAGGTCGCCCTCGCCCTGTTTTGGAGGAAAACAAAGACTCGAGCGGCTTCTGTGGCGCGGTTGGTCGACGGAGGGGGGGTTGGGGGATGCTGGGGGGAAGGGGGGGTTACTGGGGGTAGGAGGGTAAGGTATGAGGGTATGAGAAGGAGGGATAAAGGGGGGGGGGAAGGGATAAGGATAATATTGTAAACGACTATGATGATATTAATGATGAAGTTATGATAGTAATAATGATAATGATAATAATAATAATAATAATAATAATAATAATAATAATAATAATAATAATAATAATAATAATGGTGACAATACTAAGTCAAATTGCGGCTGCCAGTTTATAGTGCTCCTAAATTACCCCCTGCATGCCAAAAAAGACCAGTAAAGTAGAAGAACGAGAAGACAAATAAAACAAAAAAAAAAAGACGAGTCACGATAATAATAATAATAACAAGAGGGCAAAGTGCATTCCGCTAATCGCTCCACGCTTGACGTAAAAAAGGGGACCCGCTGACGAGCCACTTAATAAGCCCTCGTAGCGCGGACCGCTTTTATAGGAGGTTCCGTGCTCTCCCTTCCGGTTACGGTAGCGAAGTTAGCGGAACTCTTGACCGAGCAGCTAGCGGTTTTCGGGTTGGGGTGTTTTTTGTTTGCCGTTTGTTTGTTTTGTTACGTAGCGATGTTATCTCTTGACCGAGCAGCTAGCGGTTTTCGGGTTGGGGTGGTTGTTTTTTTTTTTGTTTGCCGTTTGTTTGTTTTTTTTTTTTTTTTTTATGTGGCGTTTGTAATCGTTGATGTTCTGTGCTCCCTCCGGTTACGTAGCGATGTTATCTCTTGGTCGAGCAGCTAGCGGTTTTTGGTGTTTGTTTGTTTGTGTGTGTTCGTTAGTTTTTGTGTATCGTTTTGTTGTGTTTTTTGTTTGTTTGTTTGTGATATTTAGTTTTTGTGTAGCGTTTTGGTGTTGTTGTTTTTTGTTTGTTTGTGTGTGTTATTTAGTTTTTGTGTATCGTTTTGTTGTGTTTGTTTGTTTGTTGTTTGTGTGTTATTTAGTTTTTGTGTAGCGTTTTGGTGTTTTTTTTTGTTTTGTTTATTATGTGTGTTATTTAGTTTTGGGTGTTGCGTGGGTCTTGTATTGTTATTGTGCTTGGGAAAGGGGGGGGGGTAGGGGGAGGTTTAAAGGGTATTTGTCTGTTGCGGGAAAGGAAGGAGGGGGGTGAGTTACTGTATATTGGGAGGGGGGGAGGGGATAAAGGGATTGTGTGATTGTGTTTATTTGTAGGCGTGTGTGTGTTCTTAGTTTGTATGTTCGTTATGTTTTATTAAGTTTTATTTTATGTGGTTGTATAATAATGTATTTTTCTTCTCTTTACAGGTGAGGAATCGGTGAAACGCGGTTCAGGCAGAGGGAGTGACGCAAGTATGGCGGGGAACTGGTGACGTGGGCAACTTCCTTCCTCCTGAGCATACGCGAAAATGCAACACACACACGGACACACACGCACGCACGCTGGAACACACCACATACATACGCATTCATATTTACATTCACATTCACGCACATGCACACGCACGCGCACGCACGCACGCACACAAGCACCCACGCACGCAAGCACGCATGTACACGCACGCATGCACGCACGCATGCACGCACGCACGCACGCACGCACGCACGCACGCACGCACGCACGCACACACACACACACACACACACACACACACACACACACACACACACACACACACACACACACACACACACTTACACACACATACATACACATACATACATACAGAATCACGCTGGTACATACATAAACACACACGCGCGCGCGCTTGTACGTACATAAACTCACACATACACACAAATGAACACAAAAAAGGAGCAGGAAGGGAACAAAAAGAGGAGAAAGCTAAAGATGGAGGTGAGAGCAGACAAAGATAATCACAGAACACAAAAACGCGAAACAGAGAGAGGAAAAAAGAGAGAGGACACAGTCGTCGCTTGCATTGTTGCAGATAACAAAGGAAGAGAAATCTGTGACGTCGTTATGTAGAGGAGCAGTAGGTCTAACACCCCTACCCCCCTCCTCCTTCCCCACACCCCCTCTCCCATCTCTCCAGCCCACCCTCTTCTCCCCAACTTACCCACTGTACCCTCCTCTCCCCCCCCCCACTTACCCACCCATCTCCCCCCCCTTACTCACCCCATCTTCCGCCCCCCCCTTCTTACTCACCGGCCCTTTCTCACCCCCCCCCCCCACACTCACCCACCTCAACCTCCACCATTCACCCACCCTATATCTTCTCCCCTTCCTAAACCCCAGCGTCTCACCCCCTCCTTTCCTTCCCCCAGCTCACCTCTTCCCCCCCCCCACTCCATTGTCTCCTACCCCTTCCCCCCCCATTCACCCATCCCACCTCTACTCACCTACTACACTTCCTCCCCCCTCCCCCCTATCCACCTCCCCCCCCCATTCACCCATCCCACCTCTACTACACCTCCTCCCCCCTCCCCCCTATCCACCTCCCCCCCCCCATTCACCCATCCCACCTGTACTACACCTCTTCCCCCTCCCCCCTATCCACCTCCCCCCCACTCACCCATCCCACCTCTACTCACCTACTACACTTCCTCCCCCCTCCCCCCTATCCACCTCCCCCCCCATTCACCCATCCCACCTCTACTACACCTCCTCCCCCCCCCCCCTTCACTCATAGTCTACCTTCCATTGTTAACGTAATTGGTTGAAAGTCTATAGTGTACAAGGTCGTTAATTGTTCCAAAAGGAAGATTCTCGATACTAGCATGGCAAAATGCATGACGGAACGCATGACTCAGAGGTCAGGGACGTGACGCATCTACGCACCTACGCCATGTCCGTAAGGTTGTGTGTGTGTGTGTGTGTGTGCGCTCAGGGGGGCGTATGTGCGTATATAGTGCAATGTTTTAAACACTATTATTCTCTCATGCCTTTTCTCTCTCTCTCTCTCTCTCTCTCTCTCTCTCTCTCTCTCTCTCTCTCTCTCTCTCTCTCTCTCTTCTCTCTCTTTCTCTCTTTCTCTCTCTTTCTCTCTCTCTCTCTCTCTCTTTCTCTCTTTCTCTCTCTTTCTCTTTCTCTTTCTCCTCTTTCTCTTTCTCTTTCTCCTCTTTTCCCTATCTCCCAGCTTTCCTTCCCTCCCCCTCCTTTAAACGCTCTTTTTTTTCCTCTCTCCTTCTTACTTTCTCTTCCCCTTCTCCCTTATTCTCCTCTTTTCCTCATCTTTCATTTCCCTTCCCTCCTCCCCCCCCCTTCCTACTCCCCCCCCCCCCCCCACTCCTACCTGTGCTACAAGTAATCTTTCTATATAAGGGTATAGTGGAATACTTTAACGCTCCCCCCCCCCCAACTTTTTGCTCTCTCCCTCTCCCTTTCTTTTCCCTTTCTCTCTTATTCTCCTTTTATCTCCATCTTCCTTGTTTCCTTCCCTCTCCTCCCACTCCCACCTGTGTTACAATTAATCTTTCTATATAAAGGCATAGTGGAATACTTTAACCCCCCCCCCCCCCCATCTTTTTCCCCTCTCTCCCTCTTCCTTTCTCTTTTATTCTCCTCTTTTCCCCATCTCCCAGGTTTTCTTCCCTCCCCCTCCCCCCTCCACTCCCACCTGTGCTAAAACTAATCTTTCTATATAAAGGTTAAGCTTGTTACTCGGTTTAAGTCAGCAGAAAAATGCAAGAAAATGTTCAGTTTGGTGGAAAAGAAGCACATTTTATTTATTTTTTATCTTTCTTTTTTTTTCAAATTAATTTTTCAAGGCTTTGTCGATGCGAGAATCAGACTTTTAATGTCTATTTAAGAGCTGAGATATTAAATGTATTATAATAATGATAAGCAGATGAAGCACAGTGTGTCGGAATTGAAGGTAATTATTTAATTCTTACAAGGCTAACATTCTAACAGCTTTCATGTATTTTACGTAACGGCACGGATGACGTAATGGTGATTAATTTGGGTGCGAGAAGGACATACACTCCCGTTATGAATGAGGGTTAACGATTTGACATCAAAACGGAGAGTGTGTTATGAATAAATGAATAAATTAATTTGTCCGTCCTTTTATTGTTTATTGATAATAACTTGCGCTGTTTACCTCTTTGTGTATATCATCACGGCGTTAGTTTACATTATTCATAGAAGGTGACTGTTGTTTATGTTATTACCGCTTTTTTTTACGTCTGCTACACGTTATTATTGTTGTTGTTGTTTTTGTTGTTATTGTTATTCTAGGAAAGATTCAAATAACAGTATGATTATACGAAAGCTAGATTTTTGAATGAATAGAGAGAAGAAAGAAGAAAAAGAAAACCAGTATCAAATTTAGCATTTATAATTGTGGCACGGAATTTGCGCCTGTAATTTTGGCGTCCATTTCGTGTTATCATTTATTTAGTTAGATGTGATTTTATGTAGTATTCAATTTTTTTTTTTTTTTTTTTATCTCTTTGAAATTATTTTTTTCTGCCAGTACCCCTCTCTCCCCTCCTTCTCTTCTCCTTATCTTCTTTTTTCCCTCCACCTTTCCCTCCTCTCCCTATTCCTCCCCACCTCCCCTATCCCTCCCTCCCAACAGCCCCTTCCTTTCCCTCTCTCATTCCCTCTACCTACCCACCCCACTCCCTCCCCTTACCTATCCCTCACTCCCTCCCTCTTCCTACCTCCACTTCTACCCCCACCCTCCTTCCCCCTACTACCCCCACCCTCCCTCCCCCTCCTATCCCTTCCTCCCAACTCCCTCCTACCCCCACCCTTCCTCCTTGTCCCACCCCGACCTCTCTCTCCCTACCACCCCCACCCTCTCTCTCCCTCCTATCCCTCCCTCCCAACCCCTCTTACCCGCACCCTCCCTCTCCCTCCTACCCCCACCCTCTCTCCCCCTCCTATCCCACCTCCCAACCCCCTCCTGCCCCCACCCTCCCAACCCCCTCCTACCCCATCCTCTCTCTCTCTCCCCACCCTCCTCATTCCCCCCCACCCCCCCACCCACCCATATACGCTGTTGCCTCTGTGAATTTAATCCGATCCGCTTTTAAACCAGTGTATTGTTCTATTGTTCCTTGTTTTACTTGTTCGTTTGTATTTGCGTGGCCGGTTTATAGACGTAAATCGGCTGGGATGTTTGCGATTCGCTTCAGTTTGAGAGGCTTGTATTGAGCCCAGAGGAAAAGGCCTGTTGTTGTGTTTATCATCATTGTGGTTATTCTTGCAATTGATAGGCATAATCGTGATGATGATTGTTGTTACTATAATCATAATCATTATGCTTATTATCATCGTCATCATTAACATCGTCATCGTTATCGTCATCGTCATCGTCATCGTCATCGTCCTCATCGCATCATCGTCATCGTCATCGTCATCGCATCATCATCATCATCATCATCATCATCATCATCACATCATCATCATCATCATCATCATCATCATCACATATCACCATCACCATCATCAATATTATTGATCATTATTACCGTCATCATTATCGCTTTTGTCGTCATTATTATTCCAGTAAGGAATATCTATCAACGACAGAAGAGGCATTGACAGCGAAATGCGTCAGAATTTAGCATAACAGCATTCAACACTGCAATTCTTTATCAGACATCATTATAGATTGAGGTCAGACTGCCTTCCGACGCTAAAATGATCGTTCAGGTAATGGCTGTAAGAACTTTTATCTTTCTTTATCGCTCTCTTTCTCTTTCTCTGTCTGCATGTTTCGTTTTTGCCTAATACTTTCCTTTCTTTTTTTTCGTTTCTCACTCTTTAACTCTTGCTCCTTCTCCTCTTTTATTTCTTTACTTCTTTCCATTTCCTCGTTTTCTTCTTCTCATTCTTCTCATTATATTCTTCTCCTCTTCTTCCTCCTTCTCCCTTTCTTCCTCTCCTTCACCCTTTTTTATTCGTTTTGTTTTTCGTACTTCTCTTTTATTTTCTTCTCCTTCCTTTTGTCCTCCGTTGCCTCCTCCTTCCCCCTTTTTATTCGTTTTGTTTTCCGTACTTCTCTTTTATTTTCTTCTTCTTCCTTTTGTCCTTCGTTGCCTCCTCCTTCCCCCTTTTTATTCGTTTGTTTTTTTCGTACTTCTCTTTTATTTTATTTTTCCTTTTTGTCCTCCTCCTTCCTCTTCTTCTTGTCCGCGAATGTCCTCCAGTCGCCCATAAATTTGTTGTCGTGGAAACGATGGACGAGAATGGACTCTGATATTTAACCACATTTATTCCCTCATAAATTCCTCAGTTAGTAGCACTCGCGGGGGGTGTGTGGGTGGGGGGGAGGGGGGGCGAGGGGAGGGGGAGGGGGAGGGGGGGAGTGAGGTTGGGGGTGGAGGCGTGGTGGATGAGGGGGAGGGGGGAGTAAGGTTGGGGGTTGAGGCGGGGGTGAGGGGGAAAGGGGGAGTAACGTTGGGGGAGGGGGAGGGGGAGTAGCGTTGGGGGGAGGGGGAGGGGGAGTAGCGTTTGGGGAGGGGGAGGGGGGAGTAGGGTTGAGGGTAGAGGCGGGGATGAGGGAAGAGGCGGGGATGAGGGGATAGAAGAGGGTGATGGGTGGTGGGGATTTGCGAAAGGAAGTTTCGGTGGAGTGGGTGGGGGATTAGAAGGGTGGGGGAGGAGATGTAGGAAAGGGCGAATGGGAGAAGAAGGAGGGGAAGAAGGGGGAGGGAAGGGATTGGCTCAGAGGGAGAAGGGGAAGGGGGGAAGGAGGAAGGGGGAGAGAGGAGGGGCGAGAAAGGAATAAAAAATGAATGAGATGGGCGGATTGGGAAGACAGGCAAGGGGGGAGGGGAGGTTGGGGGGGAGGGGAAGGAGAGTCACAAAGTGAGGTGGGGGAAGGGGGTGGGGGTGATCAGAAGAGAAGGGTGGGGGGGGAGAGGAGGGGAAGGGGTAAGGGAATTATGGCTTTATTTGGTCGATTGGTTTACGTGCTGTTAAAAGCTCCTTCCGAGAATTCAGCTTCGTGACTGCAAGAGAGCTTTTTCTTTCCCGGTCGTAAGTGACACATTCTGGACGGAGGAAAAGCAGCACGGATTCTTTTTTTTTATGGCGACTGTCAATACCGGCGATAATGTGCGTGTGTGTCTGTAGCATATGTGTATACTCTCTTGTTGTGTTATATTTATGTATGCTTGTCTGTGTGTGTGTGTGTGTGTGTGTGTGTGTGTGTGTGTGTGTGTGTGTGTGTGTTTGTGTGTGTGTGTGTTTGTGTGTCTGTGTGTGTGTGTGTGTGTGTGTGTGTGTGTGTCTGTGTGTGTGTGTGCGTGTGTGTGTCTGTGTGTGTCTGTGTGTGTGTGTGTGTTTGTGTGTGTGTCTGTGTGTGTGTGTGTGTGTGTGTGTGTGTGTGTGTGTGTGTATGTCTGTGTGTGTGAGTGTTTTTGTGTGTGTGTGTTTGTGTGTCTGTGTGTGTGTGTGTGTGTGTGTGTGTGTGTGTGTGTGTGTGTGTGTGTGTGTGTGTGTGTGTGTGTGTGTGTGTTTGTGTGTGTGTGTGTTTGTGTGTATGTGTGTGTGTGTGTGTGTGTGTGTCTGTGTGTGTGTGTGCGTGTATGTGTGTGTGTGTGTCTGTGTGTGTCTCTCTGTGTGTTGTGTGTGTGTGTTTGTGTGTCTGTGTGTGTGTGTGTGTGTGTGCGTGTGTCTGTGTGTCTGTGTGTGTGTGTGTGTGTGTGTGTCTGTGTGTGTGTGTGTGTGTGTGTACATGAGCGTGTGTATGTGTGCGCATGCGTGTATGTATTTTCCAGACGTCCAGGAATTGGTTTATCAAGGCGCAGGTAAAGAGACATGTCTGCCGTGACATGATAATGAGATCGACCGACCTGTCTAAATGGCTTGCCTTGTGCACACACCTAATTGCGTGCGACGAACATACACGCGCACACACGTCCATACGCACATCCATACATACAATTGCAAAAGAAGAAAATAAAAGAGAAGTACGAAAAAACAAACGAATATAAAAGGGGGAGGAGAGGAAGAAAGGGAGAAGGAGGAAGAAGAGAAGGATATATACGTGCATATATCCATACATACACATAAATCCATACATACGCATACTCGGAACCACCTGGCGTACACATACACCCTCATACACACATACACCCTCATACACACAAATTAATTAACTGAAACGCAAAGGAATACCAACATATTTATATAGTTACACTTTCACTACGTTACGTACATACGCAGCACACTCACAACACGCACATGTCCGTCCATTTATTGTATTCATTCATTCACACATTACCAACTGTCATGAAAGTCAAGTCATGTGTCATGTGTCATCTCCCCCCCCCCTCCTACTCCTCCTCTCCCCCCCCCTCCCACTTTTCGAGTTGAATTGCGCAACTATTTACTCCTTTGTTAAATGACGGAGATATTGATTTATTTTTGTTATTATTCATGCGGTTTTGTTTTGATTCGGAGTTCTAATAATTGAAATATTCTGGATGTTTTTGTATTTTTTTTGGTTGCGTCCAGGGATGGTTGTGGATGGGATTATTTACTTGTTTACTCGTTAAGGCGTTGGTTACACACGTGTCTTAACATACATGCATATATATACATATATATTTATTTATATGTTATATATGTGTGTGTGTGTATGTGTGTGTGTGTGTGTGTGTGTGCGTGCGTGTGTGTGTGTGTGTGTGTGTGTGTGTGTGTGTGTGTGTGTGTGTGTGTGTGTGTGTGTGTGTGTGTGTGTGTGTGTGTGTGTGTGTCCCCCTTCCCTCCGCAGCCTCCGCCCGGCCGCGAGAGGCGCTGCATAATGCCCGGCGACCGCAAGCGGAGCCGAATGCCGCCGCCGCCGCCATTGAGTCCAACCGCAGGTCGCGCAGAAGGATTACCTTTTAGGGGACTTTTCTCTGTTCTCTTTCTCTCAGGGGCAGCGCCTTCCCTCGGATGGATGGGTTCCTCGTGCCTCGACACCTGGATGGTCTCAGTTTCTTTCTGTGTGTTATTTTTCATTTTCTCGCTCGTTCATTCTTTTATTCTCGCTCACACGCACATGCACACACACATGCACACGCACACGCACGCACGCACGCACGCACGCACACGCACACACGCACACACGCACACACACACACACACACACACGCACGCACACACACACACACACACTCTCTACTCTATTACTCTCTCTTTCCCTCGCTGCATTTATCTACTTGTCTATCTATTGCTTCGTCTCCCCCTTCCCTGCTTTATCACAGCTGATGTGTTCTCACGCTTTTATTCTACTCACCCTGAATTCTTCTCTCCCCTTCCCTTCTCACCCTTGTCACCCTCAGGCTATTACCTGCCGGCGATCACTCTTAAACCCTGGAACAAGGGCCTGTCCTCTTGTCGCTTTCTCTCTCTCTCCCTCTCGCTCACTTTCTCTCTCTCTCTCGCTCGCTCTATTTCTTTTCTTTTTCTTTTTCTTTTTCTTTTCTTTCATTCGTTTTCGTCACCTAGGCTTAATACCGGATTGAAGAGGGATTTGGAAGGAGGGAGCCGTGGGGGTGGGGGGGAGGTGAGAGAAGGTGGGAGAGGGAGAAGGAGAAAGGAATAAAATTGGAGGGAGAAAAGGAGGAGGGTAAAGTAGGGAAGGTAAAATGAGGAAGAGAAGTGAGATGAAAGGGCGGAGAGACAGAAAGAAGGGATGACAGGAGAGAGAGAGAGAGAGAGAGAGAGAGAGAGAGAGAGAGAGAGAGAGAGAGAGAGAGAGAGAGAGAGAGAGAGAGAGAGAGAGAAGAGGAAAGAGATAAGAGTGATTAGGCGAGAGGAGATGAAACTAAAGAATAATATGAACAGTAAAGACAAGACACAAGATAAAGAAAAAAATCGACATTTAGTCAGTAAGGAGTAATTTTCTCTTCCTTCCTCTTCCCTTTCTTTCTATGATTTTGCTAATTCGCAAATTGGACGTGTCAGTTTGAAGTATGAGTTGCATGTGGATTCTTGCAAAAGCATGAGATATTCATGGTGCCTTTAATCCTTGGAAATATGTGGTCTGTCTGTCTCTGTCTTTGTCTTTGTCTTTGTCTTTATCTCTCTTTATCTCTTTTTCTCTCTCTTTCTCTCTCTCTCTCTCTCTCTCATCTCTCTCTCCCTCTCTCTCTCCTCTCTCTCTCTTCTCTCTTCCTCTCTCCTCTCTCTCTCTCTCTCTCTCCTCTCACCTCGTCTCTCTCTCCTTCCATCTCTCTCGTCTCCTCTCATCTCTCTTCCTCTTCTTCCTCTTGTCCTCACTGCTCTCTCTCTCATCACCATCTCTCTCTCTCTCTCTCTCTCCTCATCCTCTCCTCTATGCTCTCTCCTCGTCTCTCCTTTTCTCCTATCTCTTCCCTTCTCTCCTTTCGCATTTTTTGTTTCCTTCCTCGTTTGTGTGGTGTGTTGTGTGTGTGTGTGCGTTGTGCGTGTGTGCGTGTGCGTGCGTGTGCGTGTGGCGGGGGAGGGAGAGAGAGAGAAGGGGATGAGAAGAGAGAAGAGAGA
>NC_061842.1:34061156-34065259 GCF_019202785.1 Penaeus chinensis | reverse complement strand
CCTACATAGAACACAGGTTCGCACACATGTGTATATACAAAAAATTTACCCCCACACACCACACAACCAACCATTTTATAATATTAATAATATATATATATTAAAATATTTTATATATATATATACATGTCAATATATATAACATATATTTACATATATTTATATATATATATATTTTTATATATGTATGTATGATGTATGTATTTTGTGTCGGGGTGCGTGAGTCAGGGGAAAAAATGGGTTGTGTTGTTGGTATGTAAGTTTTAATAAATATATATAATATGTAAAAGATAAAATATATTCAATTTTTTTTTTTTTTAATTTTTATTTATCTATTAAATTTTGCATACATATATATATATGTATATGATATATATTATTATATATATATGTATATATATCTGCCGCGATAGTCCAGTGGTTAGCGCACTGGACTCCGACACTCGTGGTCCCGAGTTCATTTCCCCGTCGCGGCGGTCGTAAAAAAGCCTGCGCTCTGACTGCTGGCTCGAGCTCGAGAAAACGACATATCGCCTTGAGAAGTCAAACGCAGGTGTCGTAGGGGAAGTCACCGCCGTGACACAAGTGTTAGCGCGCCGAACCGCGGTTGATCAGGAAGGGCATCCGATCAGGCAAGGGTGACACTGCCATATAACGTCTCAATAGGTGAATTGAGGGAAGCTTATGTCCTGCAGTGGAATGAATGGCTATATGAAAAGAAAAAAAAAAAAAAAAAAAAAAAAAAAATATATATATATATATATATATATATATATACATATATCATATTTTTTTTTTTTTTGTGTGTGTATATATATATGTACATATGTATATTTATGTGTGTAAATATATGTTACTAAACTGTAGAAGAAATCGAACCAATTACCATCGCTTTTCTCCGAATTTGTCAGTTTATATAATTGGTTTCGTATGTATTATGTTACGGAAGGTGAGTGTCTGGGGAGCATGTAACCCACCGGCATTTCCTTGTGTGTATGTGCGTGTGTGTGTGTGTTTGCGCGTGTGTGTGTGTGTGTGTGTGTGTGTGTGTGTGTGTGTGTGTGTGTGCGTGCGTGCGTGTGTGTGTGTGTGTGTGTGTGTGTGTGTGTGTATATGGGAATATCTTCGTGCATTATTATAAATTACCGTGATTGGCGCCATGGGTAACATCGTTACAAGTTACGCCGCTGTGTGTTATTAAGAAAATAAGAAAATAAACGGAAGAGAAGAGGATGTGACGAACAAAACAAGAGAAGAGAAAGATAGTAAATAGAACAGTATTTAAAGGTATAGAGATTATACCTCGAGTGTTCTTTTTTATTATTGAGCACACAGACACACACACACACACACACACACACACAAACACACACACACACACACAAACACACACACACACACACACACACAAACACACAAGAGTATGGTGTATGGCGAGCTTAGGGTATTAAACAGACAACCAATAGGTCTTGATTCCTTTATTAACAATGACTGGCATACAGCACAGTAGTCAGTCGACAGCTATAAATCACGTATATAGTAGCATGTGACAATCGGTTTAAAATATAGATATATATGCGCTAGTTCAATGCATTACCTGTTTTTAATTTCTTCACACTAAACACAACTTTAGTATGTTTAGTAGATAGATAGATAGACAGTTGTGTTAGAGAAGGAAAAAGACAGTTGTGTGAGAGAGAGAGAGAAAATATATGTGAAAAAAAGTGTAAGATTATATAAATTATATAGAATATAACAATGGAAACAGATTAACATTAGCACACATATTTCATATACACACACATACACACATAGATTGTTGGTTTTTTTTCAAGCATTCAGAAGGGCAGAAATTTTCCAAATAGGTAGGTAGATAGACAGATAGATTGGCAGATATGATATAGATTTGACAGAAAAAATATACAGATGAAAAGGCAATTCTATCTCCAGTTCTGATCTAAAGGAGAGACCCAAGAGATTTTCGAAACTGTTGTCTCATGGTTCTGTTAAATCATGAACGCAGTAGAGTATTTTGCCTCTTGTACACCTACACACACACACGTAAACTCACACGCGTAAACACACACGCGTAAACTCACACACGTAAATTCAAGCGCGTAAACCTACACACACACACGTAAACTCACACATACATACACACGTAAACACACACACACACACACACTCACTCAACTTTTCTCAAGCAGCGTCTGTACACGTGCTTATTTTCCCCCAAAGGTATTCTCCGCCCCGAGCCGACCCTTCTCTCTCCTCCACCAGAAACAATTACCTTGTCTTGGAAAAATCTTGTCCTTGTTATGCCGGTGACAAAGTGCCAAACAGCTTTGTTAGGCGCAGGTCTTTTATGCTTTGCTACTGCCAACACGACGTAAGACTGTGTCCCGTTGCAGTGATATTCTCCCTTGGAAACTTTTTTTTTTGCGTATGGATATATTTTATACGTCAGTTAATTTGTATATATAACTGCGTTAATTTGTGTTTGTTTTTTTATTATTATTGTCAATCATTTGCAATAAATACTGATTCATCTTATAACCCTAATTCTTGTAATACGTGCCACTGTCACCTGTGTCACGTGACATTTTTTTCCACTGTCGGTCATTCGAATCGGGCGGCTATATGTCAGCACTCAGAACGTTCATGTTTTAGTGAATTCTGTCACATATACTTCCAGGAGTTACAAACTCATTGATTTGTTAATGTGTCTGATGTGTATATACCACACACATATACATGTGTGTATATATGTGTATGTATATATATATGTGTGTGTGTGTGTGTGTGTGTGTGTGTGTGTGTGTGTGTGTGTGTGTGTGTGTGTGCATCTTTAGCGCGCACAATATATTAAACCCATATTCCTTTGAAGCTGTACATCCAAGGAATATTCTGAACGCCGTCAGTCCCCTTCGACAAGCGCGTTTCTCCGTAATTCCGCTCGTCTGCTTTTCACTCTGTTTAAAGCCTTCGGAGCCTCAAGCTGTATGTAATGGGAATATACTGTATGTTATATGTATGTCCTATTTACAAGTTACCAAAATTGAAGTAAATTAAGCCTACCAACAAGGAAATAAGTCTTTGCCAATATCAAAATCTACTAACCAGTACAGAAATTGGCACTACTAACATCGGAAACAGGCCTGCCAACAGTGAAGTAAGTCCTGCCAACAGCGAAATCAGACCTTGCGATATTGAAATCAGGACTGCCAACAGTGAAATAAGTCCTGCCAACAGCGAAATCAAGCTTACTAATAACGCAAACAGACCTGCCAACATTAGAATCAGGGTTGCTAACATCGGAAACACGCACAGCAATATCGAGGTATTAATGATAAACAAAATCATTTGTACCAATACCAAAATATCGAAATACCAATATCGAAAACAGGTCGAAAGCAAGCGTACCAACATTGGTATCGATGTTGCACGCATATCGAGGCAAAACTTCAGGCATTCAGAAGCGCAGAAGTTTTCCAAATTGTCTACCGGTTTCAGAGTTACTGCGTTATTTCAGCAAATGTTTCGTAAGTATTAATCAGGAATCCACGTCCTGCAATCGCGTCTATTCTTGAATTTAGGTCTGACTGGGCATTTCCGTCTTTCTGTCTTGTTTCATCTCTCCCTTTCTCTCTTTCTGTCTGTCTCTCTCTGTCTTTCATTGTCTCTCTCTGTCCTCTGATGCCCTGTCTTCTCTCCTCTGTCTCGGCCTGGCCCTTTCTCTCTCTCTCTCTCTCTTCTCTTTCTCCCCTTCTCTCTCCAGTCTTCTCTTCTCTCCCCTCTCTTTTCCCCTCCTCTCTCCCTCCCTTCTCTCTAAACCCATCTTCTTAACTAAATCACTCTCTCCTCTCTCTCTCTCTCCTCTCTAAAATATATATAAATAAATATATAATAAATATACAAAATATATAAATATATAAATATTTATATATAGTATATATATAAATATTATATAAAAATATTATATATAATAAATAACTTATATATATACTCCCATATATATACATATATATTAATATAAAAATATATATATATTAAAAATTTTAAATTTTAAAAACCCATGTTTTTTTTTCCCCAGACAAACATAC
>NC_061842.1:34043656-34046156 GCF_019202785.1 Penaeus chinensis | reverse complement strand
AATATAGTGATATATTTTTCTGTCTTTCTTTCTTTCTTTCTTTTCTTTCTTTCTTTCTTTTCTTTCTTTCTTTTTTTTCTTTCTTTGTCTTTCTTTCTTTCTTTCTTTCTTTCTTTCTTTCTTTTCTTTCTTTCCTTCTTTCTTTCTTTTCTTTCTTTTCTTTCTTGCTTTCTTTTTCTTTCTCTCTCTTTCTTTCTTTCTTTCTTTCTTTCTCTTTCTTTCCTTCTTTCTTTCTTTTCTTTCTTTTCTTTCTTGCTTTCTTTGTCTTTCTTTCTTTCTGTCTTTCTTTTCTTTCTTGCTTTCTTTCCTTTTCTTTCTTTCCTTCTTTCATTCTTTTCTTTCTTTCTTTCTTTTTTCTTTCTTTCTCTCTTTTCTTTCTTTTCTTTCCTTCTTTCTTTCTTTACTTTCTTTCTTTCTTTCTTTCTTTCTTTCTTTCTTTCTATTCTTTCTTTTCTTGCTTTCATTCTTTCTTTCTTTTCTTTCATTCTTTCTTTCTTTTCTTTTCTTTCTTTCTCTCATTTCTTTTTTTTTTTGGTTTTTTTTTTTTGCGTATTCAAGTCACTTTTGAAGAGAGACTGAGATTGCGAGAATATACTTTGTATAATAAATAACTAAATAAAAGTTACTCGGCCCAGTCATCCACTAAATATGTTGGAAATATAATCACATAATAAACAGGAAAAAGTTGAAAAAAATGGAAAACAGGAAAAAATGGAAAATGCATAACATCTCTCTCTCTCTCTCTCTCTCTCTCTCTCTCTCTCTCTCTCTCTCTCTCTCTCTCTCTCTCTCTCTCTCTCTCTCTCTTTCTCTCTCTCTCTCTCTCTCTCTCTCTCTCTCTCTCATCTGTCTCATCTCTCCATCTATCTCTCCATCTATCTCTCCATCTATCTCTCCATCTATCTATGCATCTATCTCTCTATCCTCCTATCTATCCATAAATTTATCTATCTATCTATCTATCGCTTTTTCTCTCCATTTCTCCTCCTCCTTTTCTCTATCTCACACCCTCCTTCCCTCCCTCCCTCCCACCCTCCCACCCTCCCTCCTTCCCCTCTCTAATTCTCGTATTCTCATAAACTTTACCTCTTCCCACCTATAACTGCCCATCAGCTCCCTTTTTTCCTTCTCTTTCTCCTCCCCTTTCCCTTTTAATCTTGCAGATGTTGCAGAGTTCAAAGAGATTAGGAAGTAACTCCCTATTACGAGGGATTGAAATCCTCACAGGCAGCCAAGTTGCAGGTCTTTGAGGCAGCCTGAGGTAAAGTTCAAATCGACGTTTCGGATTAACATGATGAGTGCGAGTCTGTCTGTCTGTCTGTCTGTTTTTCCTCTCATTCTGTCTGTTTCTCTCTGTCTCTGCCTGTATGTTCTCTCTCTCTCTATCTCTCTCTCTCTCTCTCTCTCTCTCTCTCTCTCTGTGTGTCTCTCTCTCTCTCTCTCTCTCTCTCTCTCTCTCTCTCTCTCTCTCTCTCTCTCTCTCTCTCTCTGTGTGTGTGTGTGTGTGTGTGTGTCTCTCTCTCTCACTCTCTCTCTCTCTCTCCACTAACTCTCTCTCTCTCTCTCTCTCTCTCTCTCTCTCTCTCTCTCTCTCTCTCTCTTTCTCTCTCTCTCCCTCTTTCTCTCTGTCAGGGTTTTGGTTGACGGAAACTCTCGGCCTGGTCTTATTCTGTATTCTCAGTAGTGTAAGGGGTCGGTTGCGTAGCCGGCAACGAATAGGTCCGGCAAGATGGGGGCCCTGGAGGGTGACCCCCAGGAGGAGGCCGCGTCCGAATGGGAGCGTGACTCGAGGTAGAGTGATTGTCCGGGTCAAGGTTGCTGGTAAAGGTCAAGAGGGATGTGGGCGTGGCTTGGGTCACCCCTGCTAGTTGGAGGGCGTGACAATGAAGGCTCCTGAACACTCTGAGATCATGCCCCCCCCCCCCCCACTTGCCGGGCCTATTCATTGCCGGCTATGCTACCGACACCCTACACTACCTAGAATAAAGAATAAGACCAGGCCGTGAGTTTCCGTCAACCAAAACCCTGACATATTGGTGGACAGCAGTGACTACAAGCACCTCACAAAATGGTGGCAGCGGTGGGATTAAGGCCAATAGAGATGGAATGATTGTCCGGGTCAAGGTTGCTTTTAAAGGTCAAGAGGGATGTGGGCGTGGCTTAGGTCACCCCTGCTAGTTGAAGGGCGTGAAAATGAAGGCTCCTGAACACTCTGAGACTCTCTAACTTTCATTCACTTTCTCTCTACGAGTATGTATGTACGTATGTCCTATGTGTATGTCTCTACACGTGTGTGTGTCTTTTAGCACGATCTTTTTAAGTTCAATGGCTGGTAGATCGTTTCCCAGGCAACTCTGTCTAAGTTTAGCACTGGCAACACTTTGAATAATCTTATAACTTCTATAACTGGTACTTGATTGCACAGTATTGCAAATCGATTTTTTTCTTTATTCCTATTTTTTAAAATCTATTATTTTCGTTTTTTTCCTTCTTCTTGAGA
>NC_061842.1:34003872-34006372 GCF_019202785.1 Penaeus chinensis | reverse complement strand
ATCTATTTCATTAAAATCACCACATATAATCATCTTGAATGACGGATATCGAACACACAGAAGGTCAGTGGTGTGGGTCAGGTGGCTGAGTAGCAGCTGTGGGGGCTCGTGAGGGGGGGTAGAGCACACAGCAGATGAGGGACGCGGCGAGGCGGGGACGGTGAGGGTGGGTTGGGGGGGGGGGGTGGATCCGCACCCACAACACTTCCAGGTCATCCAGAACTTCCACATCGAAGAAGGAGGGCGAGAGGTTGTTTTGGGGCAGCAGAATGACCCCTGTCTTCAGACCTGAAGATGAAATCCAGGACGATTTCGAAATTGTTGTCTCATTTTCAACAAATTTAGTTTGTGCTTTGTGGGTTTCTCTACCATAGTATCAGTATGGTAGAGTGTTTTGCCATTCACACACACACACAAGCACACACACACACACACACACACACACACACACACACACACATATATATATATATATATATATATGTGTGTGTGTGTGTCTGTGTGTGTGAATGGTAAAACACTCTACATTAATATACATGTGTATATATGTGTGTATATATATATACATATATACATACACACATATATATACATATATGCATATATGTATACACACACATATGTATACACATACACACACACACACACACACACACACACACACACACACACACACATACACACACACACACACAAACAAACACACACACACACACACATATTTATATATATATATATATATACATATGTGTATATATATACACACATTTATATGTATGTATGTACGAGTATATATGTATATACACATCTCTCTCTCTTTCTCTACCTGCCTATCTATCTGTATACATACATATATAAATACAAATATACATACAGACATATATATATATATATATATATATATACATATATATACATATATATATGGATATATCGATAGCTAGGTATATAGATAGATAGACAGACAGACAGATAGATAGATAGATAGATGAATAGATAGACAGAGAGAGTGATAGAGAGATGGCTGGACGGACACACAATGGCAATTTGAAGAATAGTTGTGTAGATCAACATCAAAATATGAGGGGAGAGGGAAGGAAAAGAAAATTAACACAAAAACAAATGTTAATGATAAACTCGCACATACTAACAAGTAATATAAATTAACTAAAAAAAAAGATACACTCTACAGGCCTAAATGAACGAGTGGTGTGTGGGAACACAGACCTAAAAGTAAAATATCGAACTCTAATTTCGTGCGAAACAATATCCCGAAACTAAGAAACAGGGGGGAAGAAATATTAAAGAAATATCAAGGACAGGTAAGAAGAGAGAAATAAAAAATCAGCAGCCTATAATTAATTCCTAATGCATCGACATTTCTAAGCATTAAAACAGTGTCAGTCACGCAAGATAATATCAAGGAAAAAGAAAGGAAAACAAGTTGATTAATAACAGAGTTTGAGACATTGGGCTTTTCCGGTAATTTGGTGGCAAAGTACTTAAGCCACATTTTTCTTTCCTCTTTTCATACACATTCATACACATGGTGTTGTACATTCACACGGAGACCAGGAAAGAAAGAGAGAGATGGATAAATAGTTATACAGACATAGAAACTTCCTGTTTAATTTAATACGTTTATTGAAACAAACGGATGAGGTAACACATATTATCCTTAACCTTATTTTAAGTCTGTGTGTGAGTTCAAATATCTCATGAAAAAAACAAAACTTGGTGACATGTGTTCACAGGTTTAACAATACTTCAGCTGAAGAATTGTAGTAGTGGATTATTTAAATTTAAGGAGAATAATATGATATAAAAAATAACTTCTCATCCTCATTTTCATGTCTCTCGCTGAACTCACATTATCACACAAATAAAGGAACAGCACACATATATGCTTACGATATACAATTATGCTTCTGAGGGAGAGAAAAAAAACAGACCGTCAAGTAATGTTTATATCTCAGAAATATGGGGAATCGTGTAAAAATGCGATCTTCCTTTTAATAACAGCCTTGCGTTCCGGCGGAGAACACGAGATACTTTTGCGAGCTACAAAGAATACGGTCGAACGGCAACGGTTTGCAGCGTAACGGTGACGCTCAGATGAAAACTTTGGTCCACAAGAACTTTCTGTATTTTAAACACATTTACTATGATTTTCCATGTTCTAGTACCTATGATAGTGTATTATTTACCTGTGTACGGCACATTTTCCATTACTAGTTCAGGAGCTAGGCATGCGATTCAAGAATCATGCTTTCGTATTTAATATGTTATATAATACAAGTCAAGTCATGCCCACTAGCATCCCGTTGAC
Organism: Penaeus chinensis; assembly: GCF_019202785.1. Taxonomy (NCBI): domain Eukaryota; kingdom Metazoa; phylum Arthropoda; class Malacostraca; order Decapoda; family Penaeidae; genus Penaeus; species Penaeus chinensis. Next base: position 34,004,043 of record NC_061842.1, on the reverse strand, counting down.
CACGAAAGTTTATACGGCAGAATTCACACTGAGAAATATCTCTTGACATTCTTCATTAACTGTATCTCTTTACAGTGTACGCATCGTCTGCTCGGCGCACCACCTCTCGGGATTATTGTTTGCGCCACACGAATATACGTTTGATGTAGCAAAGTGGGGGAGGATTCCTTA
>NC_061842.1:33996372-34001372 GCF_019202785.1 Penaeus chinensis | reverse complement strand
ATAGTTGTTATTGCTGTCATCACCATCATCATCATCCTTATCATTACTATCATTAATGTTATTATTATGCTTATTATTATTGATGTTGTTATTGTTATTGTCTTCATCATCATCATTATCATTATTACTATAAATATCATTATCATCATGATTATTGGTATTGTTGTTATCACCATCATTATCATTAATAGTATTGTTATCATGATTATTATTGTTGTTATTGTTATTGTTGTCGCTATTGTAATAGTTGAGTGTGTCGGAGAGGTCAAGCGACGCGCCCTCGGCCTCTCCTCCCGTGGCGAGCGCACTTCATCGGCCGTCAAGCCATTGTCCGGTCAATCAAGGGTGGTCCTTGTGACTCAGGGCTCTCATCGCGAAGGGAAAATCGCGACTCCAGGTAATGCAAGATCCCTCCGACAGGACAGGAGAGGGTCTTCCATCGCGTTTGCCAGGCCTCGTGAGTGACAGATGTTTAGCAAGCTGTGACCGAGGAAAGGATATTTTAGGTCGAAAGAATAAATGTGGAGGAAAAGGTAAAGAAATTAAATAGGTAAAGGCTAAGGTTTCTGCTATATGTAATACCAAAATATAAGTAAAGATTGTGTGTGTGTGTGTGTGAATATATATTCTGTATATAATATATATGTATATAAACATTCTGTATATATATGTATATATATAAACATTCTGTTCATATATGTGTATATATGTGTATATATATATATATATATATAAACATTCTGTATATATCTATCTATCTATATCTATCTATCTATCTATCTATCTATCTATCTATCTATCTATCTATATATATATATATAGATATAAGCAGAGGCAGTAGTAGTAGTAGTAGTAGAAGCAGAGGCAATGGTAAGAGTAAATAAAAGTACGAAAGAATAACGAGGTAGAAAGCAGTTAAGATTAGGCAAACAGCAAAAATAGTAAAAGCAGAAATAAAACAGCTATAAATCACGATAACTGAAATCGCAAAAGGAAAGGATTCAAAAAGCCGACAGATTCAAAGCAGAATTAAAGCATTAAAAGCAGTAAAACGATAAAATAAGTGTCAAACTCCATAAAAGTATTAAACTAAAAGGTGTAAAAACATGACAAAGCAGAAAATGACGTGTCACGTTACTGACACCGCGGAATAAGTCGACTCTATATCATAATGAAACTAAAACTAGATGACGAAACAAGAGGTTTAGAAACAAATTAAATGAACAGGTAAAAAATAACGTAAGGCAGTAATTAATATATATATATATATTTATTAATTTATTCTATGTAGATATTTATTTATTCATTCATTATACACACACACACACACACACACACACACACACACACACACACACACACACATATATATATATGACACGTCACTGACACCGCGGAATAAGTTGATGACTGGATGACGAAACAAGAGGTTTAGCAACAAATTAAATGAATTAAACAAAAGCAGAACAGGTAAAAAATAGAAATATACATATATATATCTATTAATTTATTATATGTACATATATTTATTCATTCATTCATTATATATACATAAACCTATATATATGTATATATATATAAATAAGTGTGTGCGTGTTTTCATAATACATATATATATATATACATATATACATATACATATATATATATTTATTCATTTACTCATTTATTATATACACATATATACATATATTTATTTATTCATTTATTACAGACACAAACACACACACACACACACACATATATATATATATATATATATATATATATATATGCGTGTGTGTGTGTGTGTGTGTATAAGTATGTATAAATAGCTCCCACATGGCGTGGCCATGCTGGCCCAAGCCAGCCGGCGGTCCCAGAGGGCGTGCCGCACGCTACCCACCGGTACTTAAGGCTCAGGATGACCCAGGTCAGCAGAGTCACTTCAGAGAGTTCCTCTCACGAATTGTTTTCACGTCACCATTCATTAGTGCGTCATTCTGTCGCATATCATTAAATGTTAAATTCAATGTAGTATTTGAAATAATTTTGTAATACTTCTATAGCTAGTTTATTGCCTTTGTGTAAAATGAACGTTAATTTCCGTGTTTGGCACCCATGTCCGGTCTGTGTGAGGTCACTTTCACTCTCATTGTCACTCACACACACACACACTCTCACGCACTCCCACGAGTTTGTCAAGTCGTGATGTGTGACTTGTGACATACATTTCTTCTCTGCGTTACGACAATTGGTTCAAGTAAATACTTGCGGATGCCTTTGTCATTTCCCTAATTTACTCTCCTGTCTATCAGAGACGGTTAGCAGTTCAAGCTAGGGCTATGCGGACCGCTGTTACCGTCTCTCTCTCCTATTTTTTTTTTCTTAACTTTGTGAAAAATACCACTAAAATTCAACAATAAAAACTGCAAATTATATAAATAATCGGCTAGTGGCGCTTAACAACCCCTCTTCTCTGTTGTCTTTCTTTTCTCTTGCTATCCTGGCCCTTATGTGTATAATCTTGTTCACGATATCTGCCATGGTACCGATGGAGGCCCTGCTGCAGAAATGGTCACCTTCGGACGCTGTGAAAAATACGTCACTAGAAGTTCGCCAGAAACCGAGAAAGACTAGGATAATTACGCCCGTAGATCCAGTGAAGGGCCAGGAACTCGCCAGAGCAGGTACCAGTCGACCCATAATGCTGTGAACTTGCCTGGACGCCGCAGATTCACTTAACCTCCAGGAGCTCGAAGAGGACGCTTCCTGCCGGACGCCCGTGATCCTGACGAGGACAACGAGGACGTCGGTACGAGCAAGCAGCCGTGAAGGACCTGGATGAGATCTGCGGGAACGTGTATTGGGCGAGTAAGCCGCCGAGTTAGGCCTGGTCGAGGACTACGAGAACGAATCCGAAGTCAAGGAGGACCTGTGCGAGACCTTCGAGGACGTGTGGATGTCGAGGACAGACGGATTTACCACGGACCAAGATGAAGACGACGACAGGGACGAGCAGCCACGAAGATGCATCAGGGACAGCACACGCGAGAACGAAGTGATTACAAGTCAAGAACCAGCCAGGTTGGGTCACCCTTGAGTCAAATTTTAGACGCCTCGAGGGCGAGGCGTCTGAGGCGAGGCGTGGTTAGCTCCAACGTGGCGTGCCCATGCTGGCCCAAGCCAGCCGGCGGTCCCAGAGGGCGTGCCGCACGCTACCCACCGGAACTTAAGGCTCAGGATGACCCAGGTCAGCAGAGTCACTTCAGAGAGTTCCTACCGACCGCCTGTCGGGTCAGGGCTGGCTGCTGAGCTAAGCCTTACCAAGACTTGTATCCGTGTGATTTATCTGTGTTGCTTACGCTTCTAAATAAAAGAGGTTAAGCCAACCGTACCTTTCACTACTCCTGCTAAACCATATGTTTAAGGCATTCATATAGAGCCTTTACAGTGCGTGTGTGTATTTATATATATATATATGTATATATATACATATATATGTGTATATGTATGTATATATACATGTATGTATGTATTCTCATACAACTTTCCACTGGGTCGACTTACTCTAGGGGATACCCAGGGTGTATGACCAAATTCACCACTGGTAATTGCAGTGGACTAACTTTGCAACATAATCATTTCCTGAATTAAATTTTTGTTCAACAAAGATAAATCCAAACAAACACTGATACTATTAAGTTTAATATCAAACAAATTGAAACCTTCAACCTTTTCAAAATTATGCCTTAATAACAATATGAAACCAAAGTATAAATATAATCAATATAAGGCATGAATGGAAACATGACAATATTTGTTGGTGTTTACATGACACGTGATCACACTTAAACCACATTTATAAAATATATGTTGATTGAAATAATAATACATATAACATGTAAAATAAACTGAACTTTCAACTATTCTGCTGGTGCACTAATTAATCATGACAAGTAAATTCAAAGCAAGAACAAGCCTTAGAAAAGCATATACAATTTCTTACACCCACCCAGCAGGGTTTGGGATACTCAAAACTACCCGTCCGTTACAAGGCCGAGGACGTTGTAACCGCATTACACCATCGCACCTTCCGATATCCTTACTACATTGTAAGCCACTCATACTCAAAAAATAATTACCATGTAGTAAGCACATTGTAAGGCCCGTGTTTGCATTGTAAGTTAATTTCATTGACTACCAAGAGAGGGCAGACAGATAGTCGATTGACCAATCAGCAGTCAACCTGCTTGACGTAACAGCCAATGGAAGGCCATGGCTGTCTTAATGCCACGCCCCCAACGGTCACCAACACCACGGAAGGCCCAGCGACCCTGAGTGATATTTTTGAAAGGCTAAGCCAAGTGTTGTAAAATAAATGAACAATGATGAATTTCAAAGAATAACTCTACCTTTCATAGTACAAGTTATATACACAAAGAGAAAATGATAATATGGAGCAATCATCTTCAGGCAAAAAATAAAAAGAGAATAAACATTATTATTTCCTATATTTTGAACAATGGGTTTATGAAGTCACATATAACTTGTTACCTACATTTTTTCGGAAACATAAGGCAAACAATCATATTTTCATACGAGAGTAAATTCATGTAAACATACATACGGAAGAGAATAATAATTCTTGAAATGATTGTTTAGTTGAATATTTGGCATCAAAGGCTATCGTAAAACCAATCTAAGAAATCTGTGTGATATCGCAATACATCTTATCCTCTTCATTGAGAGAGACTAATGATTCCCTATGATATTGTCTTTCACGTTGCAATGCTCGGTCATGAAGAAGAGCAGCCACCAAAACATTGCTGTTTGTCGTCTGTCAACTCAATTTACAGTCTATTTATATTAGATTCAAGGTAATGGTAATGCATGAAAAACAAGAATATGCTAGACAATTGAAATTCCCCGGTATCGAATATGGAAAAGGAATGTTACTGTCAAATAAAGGTTTTTGGTCGACTAAGTAATCGGGAAATAAACCGTACTATATCCGGTTT
>NC_061842.1:33981372-33986372 GCF_019202785.1 Penaeus chinensis | reverse complement strand
TTCCTGAAGTAGTCACCTATCCAAGCCAAGAGCTTTCCTCTGATTCCCTTCTGGATCAGGCTTTCCTGAATGGCAAGCGGACTTGCCAGTTCAAAAGCCTTCTCCAGGTCAAGGAATACCACCACAGCTGGGCCCTTGCTGATTGTGCTTAAGAGCGTGGCTAAGCTGTGTGCTGTGCCCATGCCCCTTGTGAACCCGTGAAGGTGTTCGTGCGGGGGTCCCGTTTTCCATTGAAGCCGGTTTAGTACCATCCTCTCAGCCGTCTTGGCCAGGCAGCTGAGCAGAGAGATGGGGCGGTACTTCCCCGGCTCCTTTGGTTTTGGGAAGGGAACTATGGTAGCCCTCTTCCAACTCTGGGGTAGAGTGGAAGTTTCCCAGGACTTGTTGATGAGTTGCAAGAGTGCACGCTCACCTGCTAGTCCTAGGTGGGAGATAATGGGGTACGAGATCCCATCAGAGCCCGGGGCTGTGTTGGAACTGGTTTTATAGGCTTTCCTTAGTTCCCTCAGAGAAAAGATAACGTCTGAGTTATCGGGTTCGGCTGCCCTTTCTCTGATCTGAGCGTGTCTGTCTGGCTGTAGACGCTCTTGTCTTGCCCTCAGCTCGGCTGGCAGACTGTTGCTGCTCGTTCTCGCAGAGAACTCGTGCGCCAGTCTGTTAGCCTCTGCTTGGGGGTCGTGATGGGTGCACCTCGGGGCTGAGCGGCTGGTAGCTCGCTTGACCCGTTGCCACAGCTCTGAAAGGGTGGTTTGGTGGTCGAAGGACTCACACCATTCCAGCCACTTTTCCTGCCTGACTCTGTTGGCAGTTTCCTTGGCATCCGTGACAGCTTCCCTTAGGAGGGATAGGTTGTCAGGGGTTCTTTGCCTTCGGAATAGTTTTCGGCACATGTTCACCCTGTGGTTGACCTCCCTGATCTCGTCATTGAAGTACCAGGCGTCTTTGTGACTTCTGGACCCAGGCCGAGTTTTGGGTATGGTCTGTGAGGCTGCTTCATTAATGGCGTTTAGCAGGCTGGCTTCGAGCACTTCCACATTTTCGCTTTGTGGGGGATTGTTGCATCTCAGACAGAGGGCCAAGGCGTTTTGAAACGCCTGCCAGTTGGCCTTGTCTGTTTTCCATCTTGGATTTGGTCTTAGGATTTCGGCTGGGCCAGCATCCATGAGGGTAGTTATAGTGCCGTAATGGTCACTTGTGACGGTCTCATCGACACACCAGCCAATCCTCCCCACCAGAGTCGCAGTGGCCAGGGTGAGGTCTAGGACCCCTCCTCTGACATGCGTTGGCTCTTGGGTGTTGAGGAGAGCGATCTCAGGGAATGTCTCTAGCACGTCGGCTATGTGATAGCCGGCCGCATCCGGTGCCCGGCAGGGAGCCAGGATGGGGTGGTGTGCATTGAAGTCTCCCCCTATGATCACTCGGTCGTGTGCAGCAGAAGCACAGACCTGGCTGATGTCTAAGCTTTTACAGCATGGCCGGCTGTACACATTGTACAGTTTGAGGGGCCCCCCGGCCAGGTGAACCTCGACGGCAAGGGATTCAACATCGTCTCCACAGTGCGATGCATCGGCTATTGTGGAGCAGGGGATTGTTGCTCTCACAAGGGTGATCAAGCCTCTCTTGCCAGGTGTTCGTGGCAGTGTGAAGGCATGGTACCCTGAGAAGCGAACAGTGTCCACTGTTAATGTCTCCTGGAGCATGACAATGTCAATGTTCCTTGATCGCACTACTGCTTGGAGAAAAGCGTTCTTTGCAGAGAAGCTATTGATGTTCCACTGTAGGATGCTTAGATGGTGTGTCATGATGTTACTCAGTGATAGTTACATCAGAGACATCGTCGGAGTCTGACAACTCCATTGCGAGGTCCTCGCTGGTTGAGGGCTCCTCGTCTGTTGTCAGGCTATCCTTGGGTCCACTGGGGGGTGGAGAGCCTTTGGTAGCTCTGACTTTGGTTGGTTCGGCTTTTCTCTCAGGCTTTTTCTTGGCTGGCCTTGCTGGCCTTGCCTGGGCAAGGTCAGCGTGATCTGGCTCTGGCTGCACAGATTCAGCCTGTTTTGGCTCTGCCTGTGAAGGCATGGCCTGGTTTGGAGTGGGGAGGGGAGTCTCGTCCTGGGGTGAGGGTGAGGCTGGTTTTTCTCTAGCCAGCTTTCTTCCCTTAAGGGCTGCGACAGTCTGGGTCATTGCCGTCATGGCGACCGAAACTGCCTTCTCGGCCTCCTCACTCGACCTCCCCAGGGCTGTTGCTACTGCTGTGACAACAGCAGTTAACAGGAGAGTCATATCGTCCTCGTCAAAGAGGAGATGATCATCTGTTGGGGAGGTTTTTGTGGTGCTCTTAGAACCTTTTTTCTTTAGTTTCTTTTTCTGCACCTTTGGCATTGTCGGAAACTCCTTTTTGTTGGAGACATCCGGTGTCGGCTGGGGGGCGGCTTCCTTCCTCTTAGGAGGTCGGGGGGCCTTTTCGCTTTTGTTCCTTCCCCAGACATGGGTGCCCGGTGGGGCAGGAACAAAGTCTGATCGGTTTTGAGCAACCTCTTGTCGCCTGAGGGCCGCCTTTTTCCTGACAGAGCAAGTCAGGCTCCAGGCATGATGCTTCTTGGCACAGTTGGGACATTTGGCTGTTGTGTCCCTCTTTTCCTCTTTGTATGCCTTGAGGCATACCTCTGTGTTGTGTGCCTTGCTACAGACACCACATTTAGGCTTGGCTGTACAGTTAGCCTTGTGGTGACCGTATTTCTGGCACTTGAAACACCGAAGTGGTTCTGGCACATACGTTCGAAGGTTGTAGGTGCCCCAGTTACCCAGATCAAGGGTAGTGGTTGGGGCACCTTTCATGGTCACCAGGACTTGCCTGGTTGGGGTCTTCCCCTTCGACATTCGGGAAGCCTGCACGACCTGTGGGTGTGAAGCGATCAGCTCCACATCGTACGAGACTGAGAAGCCAAGTAGCACCATCTTGGTTCTCTTTTCCTCGGGACTTAGTTAGCTCCTTCGTTTCCCGGAGGAAATTTAAGGTAGCTTGATCTTTGGGCATTATGATCATGCCCTGATCTCGGGCGACCCGGATCGACAACCGGATTTTCCGTTGCAACTCCAATGCCCTGACCAATTGGTAGGCATTGTCGAAGCCTTCGGGTTTAGCTGGCACTTTGAACTGGGTGAAGCGTTTAGGGGGTCCCGACTCTTCATCAGAGTCGGTATCCGGCCTCGGACGCTTCGGCCCGCCCTTTCGGCTTTCGGGCTTGTTTGAGGAGGCAGCAGCTGATGCGGCTGGTTCAGCCTGCTCTCCCCTCTCAGTCGGGGAGGCCATCTGTGAACTCAGGGGCCTCCCTGGCTTAGCTGCTGGCCTGGAGAGGCCAGCTCGCGAGTCAAGATCTTTGACTATTCGGTGGACAGACCCATTGGCTTCGGTCTTGTCCACCTTAGCAGCAGGGGTGACAGTGTCATCCTGTGCTTGGGGCTTTCTTTTGCCACCGGAAGGCGCATATGCCTTCATGGTGACTACCGTGGTCTGGGCCTTGCGAGGTTCGTCAACTGTAAGTTCAGTCTGTGAGGGGTGTTTGATTGTTTTTTCCATGAATTGGTAAGTGCTTCATCCTCTCACGCCCCCACCCACCACGGAGTCCAACAAGGGGAAGCTGAGTGTCAGAACCAGTGTCTAACAGCAACAGGAGTGATGAGAGGATATACGCAGCCAATAGCCATTGTGACGGCACTCACGGACCATTGTGAGTGCCAATGGCGGCATGACTGCTTGACCCTAGCCTCCCGGGGGAGACCAACCGATTGACCGTGACCGGGCCGGGATCAGGCCGCCTGTCTTGCTGGAATAGAGGACCAAAGAGGCGTGTTGCTAGCCGCAGGGCGTACTCGTTCACGGCATCGCTCAACCTCCAGGACTCCCGTCTCCACAGCGCACAAGGCTGCCACGCACGGCAAACGCGTGGGTAGGTGTAAACCCCTGGGGAGAGACCAGAGGGGATGCCCTTCCACCTACGAGACATCATTGTTTGGAGCCTTTTTTGCTCAGCCCTCTGAGGCAGCCACCCAAAGGTTGCTTCACCGCAGTGAGGGAAGAGGAGTCTTGCACTTTTACCAGGCAGTTCCTTTCATCCCTCTGAAGCAACCACCCAAAGGTTGTTTCACCTCAGTGAGGAAGGAAAGGACCTGTGTCTTTTCAAAGTAGTTCCCCCTTCCCTCTAAAACAGCCACCCAAAGGCTGTTTCACCTCAGTGAGGGAAGGGAGGTTTTGCGTTCTTGTCAGGCACTTCCTTTCGTTCCCCTGAAGCAACCACCCAAAGGTTGTTTCACCTCAGTGAGGAAGGAAAGGACCTGTGTCTTTTCGAAGTGGTTCACCCTTCCCTCTAAAACAGCCACCCAAAGGCTGTTTCACCTCAGTGAGGGAAGGGAGGTTTTGCGTTCTTGCCAGGCAGTTCCTTACATTCCTCTGAAGCAACCACCCAAAGGTTGTTTCACCTCAGTGAGGAAGGAAAGGACCTGTGTCTTTTCAAAGTGTTTCCCCCTTCCCTCTGAAGCAGCCATCCAAAGGCTGTTTCACCTCAGTGAGGGAAGGGGGGTTTTGTCCTTTTTGTCAGCTGGTTCCTTTCATCCCTCTGAAGCAACCATCCAAAGGTTGTTTCACCTCAGTGAGGGGGGGGGGGGGGCGGTACTCGAAAACCATTCCGGACGTCTAGACGGGAGCGGTCGCCTGTGTGAAGGGCAGGGCCACAAACCGACCGAGAAGCGGGGCGGCACGGGGAATGGTTATCCCGGCGGCCCCCGGCCGGCTGCGTGGCGCGAGCCCGCAACCTTTGCCGTGCCCGGGGCCCGGCCTGTGTCGACTAATGTGGACTCGCTAACGTGTGTCAGCTGGTGCTGACTCGGCTTAATCTTTATCCGCCGTGGTGCCCAGCCACAGCAGTAACCTCCAGGCGATAATTGCAACTTCTCGCGCCTGGGCGGGGCGCGAACCGCCGACCCCTCGGATGAAAGGCCGGCAC
>NC_061842.1:33973872-33976372 GCF_019202785.1 Penaeus chinensis | reverse complement strand
AATAATAACAGCAATATTTTTTTTCAGATCTACAAGGCCGGTGAATTGACAAGAACTTGGCTCTTGGTCTCTCAAGAAGGGTTTCCAGGGCTTCTAGAGCGCATTTACCTTCCACTGAATAACAAGGTTCATAAATTTATATATTTACACCCTAAAGACATATTACCGCAATCCGTTGAATGTGTGAAATGTGAAATAAGGATATGTAACTAATTCATTCTAAACAATTTCGAGTGCATTTGGGTATTAAGTTCATTGCATGATTTGATTATTTTTGAAAATGCTTAAACAGCTGCCAACGTTTGCATGCTATTTTTTACTTTTTGTTTCATGTACTTAACAATTGGAGTAACTAGATTTATATCGTAACCTTGCGTACACACGCGCAAACAGTATTTATATTTGTTTGTACCTTTGGTATATTAAATAAATATTGATGCAGAGACATAGTAAAACATGTTTTATTGCTATTGTTAGTGAACTACGTGAGTATTTACTATAATTCGAATTGAAACACAGATTCTGGCTGTTATTTTTTATTTCTGTTATTACTATTATTTACATCAGATGAACTCTTCTTATCTTTAATTCCTGTTGTTGATTAAGCGTATGATAGTCATAAAGAAAATAAACAAAAGAAAAATGTATGTATGTATGTATCTAATTAACCTGAAAATTTTCCCTACGACCCTTTAGTCAAACTTAGAGCACAGAATTTATCATTAGATTAGATTACTAGAATATCTGGATGCGAATTCTACAAGACGTGGCTTTGAGTATTCACGTCGCGTCTGCAGATAACCATCGCCAGCTTCGGGGCGGACGGCGAGCCAGCGACCCTGTCAGAGATCTACCAGGTCGGGAGACACCTTCGGCAGATCGTCGTCGGCCCCGTCGGGCGCTGGCTCCCTTCCGCCGGCACGCACGCAGCCGCTGAACTTCTCACGAGAACGAGTGGCAGTGCCGAAAGCCGGATGCACAAGGCCTCGACACGTGAGTCTCCGACGGCTCTCCCCAAGCCCAGGGAAGTGGATGTCGCGGCGAAGAGCCTGGCCTTCGGGACTCTCGAAGCCCCTGTGGACGACCCGCTGCTGAGGCGAAGGGACCTGACGGGGCTGCACCTCGTCTGCACCACGATCGAGGTGCGTCAGGGCAGGTGTGGGCGGTGGCTGGCAAAAGGGAGAAAAGAATTACCCCTTTTTCTTGAATCTTTTATATATAAATGTTAAAGAGGGAATGGAAATGTATGTTTAAGATGAAACGAAACCGTGTTTAAATAGGAAAAGCGTGTATATATGTTGGGTATAGATACTGTTTACATGTTATGGATATCGTAAAATCTATCACTAAAACGTATAAATGTGTCAGAGAAGTTGAGTTTTTGTGTAGAATACCTTGTTAGTCATTCTTCCCACTTTCCATTCGTTTTTTGTTTATCCTCGATTGGGAACTTTCTCACGTGTTCCTTTTTGGGCTTATTTTATTATTATTTACAGTGTGAGACCTTATTACTTTATCATACTTTTTCAGGATCACGTTTGTTTCATCGTATCAATCATCTGTATGTATTTTTCGTGCCCATGGTAATATAATTACAACCATTTTCGCTTCTTTTTCTCTTTATATTCTCATCATGAACCTATACTGATGTACAGTAGATAAATATAGGTATCCTTTATTTATTACTATTATCATTTGCATTTTCTGAAGTCTGCTACTTTGATTGTATCACTATTACCTTTTTAAGTTTTTTTTTTTTTTTCTGGAGCACAAGCTTAGTGCTATTAACCTGTCGCGTCTGTTGATTACATTAGTTTCCTTGCGAGTCCAGTCACATTCTTTTATTTCTAATTCAGTCTTCGTTTCATTATTATTATTATTATTATTATTATTATTATTATTTGCTGCTACTCCGCCGTCGCCACTAATATTGCTACTACTGCGACTACACCGTTATCTTCATAATTCTCATAATCATCATCGTCTGTAGCAAGATTATGATAATAATTGCTATCAATAAACTTTCATCATCATTATTATCATTATTATTACCATTATGATTATATGTCCTGGGTATGACCATAAACTGCATCCAGTGATGACACTCTAGTTCGGGAGATCTGGAGTTTTGGGGAAAGTGGAGCTGCCCCTCAATCCTCACTGCTCCCAGGTCGTCTCTCACCCAGAGGGGTAGCCCCTGAAAGGGTCCCAGATATGGGGTTACATATCCTAGTGTTGGGCAGCAGTAACATTAGTACCTAGAACTAGCGGAAGAACCATTTCGATGGTCAACGGGAGTTCCAAGGATAATAGTAGACAGGTCATTTATCCTGACTTTGGTTGCCGTTCTGCGGGTGGAGTAGTTCTGGGGGCCTGCTTCACCTATTAGCCTCTTTGTACAACCAGCAACTGGTTGCCAACCTCCGGACCGGAGATGGTACTTGATAGGATAGGATTATGAGTATCACCATTATCATTATCATTACCATTAGTGACAGCA
>NC_061842.1:33946572-33951572 GCF_019202785.1 Penaeus chinensis | reverse complement strand
AATTTCTGAAAATTCTTTTATTAGTTTCTTGAAGTCAGCTGTGATTTCAAAAACCTCCTGTTAGTTCCTATTGCGGTTATGATTCTGAAATGTTTTTATTTGTTTTTGTTTTTTTCGAGCTTTCTGTAATTTTCTGTTCATTTTTTTCCGTCGCTTACGAGTTTTATTTTTCTTGTTAGTTTGCTTACGTTGTTTCTGATTTCGAAATTTTTGAATTGTTTCCTTGATATTTTTTTGGATTTTGTGTAATTTAATTTTGTTGTGTCGCTTAGAATTTTTCATTTTCTTGTTAGTTTTCTGACTTCCGTTGCGATTCGACATTTCCTCTATTAGTTTCTTCAGGTCGCTTATGGTCCTGTCGAAGGGCGCCGGGAACCGCATTCCCGCCGAGTTGAAGTAGGCGAGGTTCGACACACGACTGTGGGGGAAAGTTATGGGTTGAAACATCATTTTCTGTGAGAGATTCGTTCTTTGTGTCTGTCTGTTTCCTCCCCCCCCTCTCTCTCTCTCTCTCTCTCTTTATCTCTCTCCTAGGTGTATCATTATGTGTATGTGTTCATTTGTGCTTACAATGATCGGGTATACACACGCACACACATAGACAGAAAATATGAAGTAATTACCTATATGTGCGTCCGTGTGTGTGTGTTTCGCACGTATTTCAACACCCATAATTATGTAGCATCAAAATCTCTCTCCTTACCCGGCAGTTCCTCCGTCGTCTATCGCTTTCAGGGCCACGAAGTAATCTCGGTCGCAGTTCAGTTCCCCGCTGAAGGTGACGTTGAGGGCCACCGGGGTGCCAGTCCGGCGGAGGACAGGCTCGAGGTCCTCCCACTTGGCGTGCAGGAGGGTGCACGCAGCGGCCTCGTCAAAGCCCGATTGCGTGAGGTCTCTTTGGTCGTCGCTTAACCGGAAGATGTAGTGGGAAGCTGCAACGGAACTAAATGTTAAGCTTTAGGGGCATAAAAGTCGATATCGGGAGGTGCATTATCCAGACCCGGGTTTCACTAGAGTAGAAAGTGTAGCCATTATGATATCTAAATCTATAAGAATGTGGATTTGTATATATATATATATATATATATATACGCGTGTTTGTGCACACAAAGACACACACACACACACAAATACATACACACACACACACACACGCGCACACACACGCACACACACACACACACACACACACAGCCATTTATTCGACTGCAGGACATAGGCCTCTCTCAATTCACTATTGAGAGGTTATTTGGCAGTGCCACCCTTGCCTGATTGGATGTCCTTCCTAATCAACCGTTCGGCGCGCTACCACCTGTGCCACGGCGGTTACTTCCCCTATGACACCTACGTTTTGACTTCTCAAGGCGATTGGTCATTTTCTCGCCATGAGATCGGGTTTGAGCATTTTTACGACCGGCGCGGCGGGGAGTTCTACTCGGGACCACTCCAAACAAAAGTTGCGTATCTCAGTCTTTACGACTTTTCATGAGAGCGATCCAGACTTTTTACCTAAACTGTATCATTCATTACTCACTTCATTTTAAAGATAACTGAACGATTTGACTTTCCGCATGCATCCAAAACATTATTGTTTGCATGCTTACACTCAAGTTCGAAAGAAGGTTTATTTTTTGTTTTGTTTTTTTGTTTTGTTTTCTAAAGCTTATTAATTTTTTTGATCTGTGAAATTTTGGTTACACCCTTGATTTGCCGGTTTCTCTTCTCGTCATGAATAGAGAAACTAATATGTATATTGAAGGTAATGCTGAGATACGCCCAAAATATACCCTGTTGCCTTATGAAATGAGAACTCTATTATTTTTTCATGGTAATGTTAAAGCAAAACATGCTGTTAAAATCAGCACTTGGAACTGCAAATATTAGTAACAGTTATCCAGCATGTAGGTTATATAAGAGACAGGAAATATTAAAACTCATATATTTTCATAAAAAAGTAAAATATCCTAGTTTAAAATAAAATAATTATTTTTGAAAAAAAAAAAATCAATATGACAAACAATTGGGAAATCACCATCGCATAATGACAATAGCTCTTCATACTTTTCTTTGCAATCTTAGGGGGTTGAAAAATACAACCAAATATATACTCAGGGATGTACTAGTTTCTGATGCAGCCATTTCCTGTAGCTTCCGCCAATTTGGACAAGCTTTTCTTTCCTGTGGAATGAAATGTTCTGTGTGCTTAATGCATTACAGTGCGAACTGCAAGAGTCAATTATTTCTTTTTGCTCCTCTTCAAACGGATCATACATTTCTGCTTGTTGAGGTCTGGGTGCAAGTATTCCTCTTGGAATACTTGCGAATAGAATGTGATTCCATGCCTGGAAACCTATTTACGTGGTTCAGAATAGCTTCTCTTCTATGTTTTTTTTCTATTAACTTTTTATCCTTCCGCCTCTTCTTTCCCACTCAACAGTACCAGTCGCCTACCGTTTACTCAAAGCTGTACGAGTACCTAGAAACATGACTTTGCATGCAGATGATGGATTGACCTTTGGGAGGTGATACGAACATGAATGAGATCCTGATTCGCGCTTGTTCACTGTTCTTTGTTTACATTATTTTATTTTTTTTCCCTACATACCGAACTACATTTTACCTTTGCAATCGGAGACTGCCAGTCTTATGAAAAGCTCGGTGAATTTCTTTCTTGCTCTCTTCTGAAAATTCAGAGCATTTCTGCATCTAGTATTTCTGCATCTAGACTATAAAATAGTTCAAGTAGTGACAGATTTTCTTGTTTTAGGACTAGCTTACTCCTCACCTTTGGTTCCTCTTCATATTTTCCTTTCTTTGGGCAGTGGCAGGCTGTGCCCCATCCTCTCATTCCGATCCTTCCACAACGAAGTCTTCAGGTACAAGATTTTGCACTGGAGGAAAATCCATTGCCCTACGACTAGCAAATGTTTTCTTTCTTTCTTTCATGAATCTGCATCTTCTTGAACAAACTTGAGATCATTTTCACACATTTTGAAATTTATTATCGCATAAGGATTGATTGCAGATGGGCCACGAACTAAAGATGTCACCCTAACAGCGTGAAACTTGCAGCCTCTGATAAGAGATTCTGGGATGTGATGAGGATCTCTGTCACTGTCGTAGAAATGGTCAAGGCTTTGGTTGTAACAGTCCCTTGTCAAATCAGAAGGGAGGAACTCGATGTCCATCCACCTTTCATATGAAGGGATATCTTATTTTGAGATAAGCCCATGCCTTTGGGTTCACTATTTCGGTACGTCACTTAGATGGATTAGTAGATCTCACCAGAACTCAATTTCGCTCAAAACTGGGATACGCCACTTTGTTCTCGGAGCGGGCGATATATATATATATATATATATATATATATATATATATATATATATACTATAAGGCACGATCTCGCAACCTGGAGCTCAGCGTATTTGACAGGCTGGGTCACACCAGGTTCACAGCCGTGTCCTCGCTCATTGGACAGCGGTCTCCCCTTGTTGCCTGAGCAGTTACACAGCGCTCGTGTACTTAGGCCGCAGAATCCGGAACCGAGATTAGCATTCCTGATCCTTTAGTCGCACCACAGCAAGCAGCAGCAACTCAAGACTGCCTGGTCCTTAGCCACCTGGGGAGCCTGCTCCCTGTTGATCTTAACTTAAGCCCTAGTATCCAGCCATACCAGTGGGCACTCACACCCACACGATCACTCCAAAAAGAGATACAGACACTAGTCCAAGTGGTAGATGCCACCTGTCGACTACAATATGTATATATATATATATATATATATATATATATATATATATATATAATATGGGTATGCGTGAGTAAACAGCTCAATAAGTAAATCAAGTTGCCTAACTACGCGCATATCCCTCCTGCAGCCTCGTTCCTCTTACCTGCCCCTGCGAGGAACCCCCCCGGCGCCGTCCACGCGAGGCCGAGCGCATACCGCCCGTCGGCCAGCAGCGCCAGCGAGGTCACGCTCAGGTCAGTCACGGCGGAAGGAGGGGCGCTGGCCTTGCTTGGGACGTCCTCAATCTATCGGGGGACACTGGGAATCAGTTCCAGAAGGGCGGCCTGGGTGGGCATATACGCAAGGAAATGCTCAGAGTGCGTATATATAAACACACATGCACTGACATGTATGCGCACACACACACACACACACACACACACACACACACACACACACACACACACATATATATGTTTGCTTGTGTGTATATACATACTTATATACATATATATGTATGTGTGTTTGTATGTGTATGTATGTAAGTATATATATGTATATATATACATACATG
Organism: Penaeus chinensis; assembly: GCF_019202785.1. Classification (NCBI taxonomy): domain Eukaryota; kingdom Metazoa; phylum Arthropoda; class Malacostraca; order Decapoda; family Penaeidae; genus Penaeus; species Penaeus chinensis. The sequence continues at coordinate 33,947,268 of NC_061842.1, read as the reverse complement.
TGTGCGTGTGTATATGTATATGTATACGTGTGTGTGTGTGTGTGCGTGTGTGTGTGCGCATGTACGTATATATATACATACAGATATACACACACACGCACACACATACATATATATATGTATATATATATTACATATGTATCATATATACATTTTTTATATACAATATATGTGATATATATATACTCGTATATATATATATATATATTAATATAATATATATACATACATACATTATATATATATATATATATATATATATACAATATATATATACATATATATATATATATATATATAGATAGATATATATATATATATATATAATCTCAATGTGCAGAACTGATACCCTACCTTCACAGACGGTCCGGAGATAACCCGAGAGAACTGACCCAGAGGCTCCGTCGCCTTGTGAGAGACCTCGCTTCCACAGCAAGGCCCTGTTCAGAGACGTGTTTGGATGGAAGAGAGTGATGAATGATGTTATTAGTGTGATTAACATTAATGCTATTATTATTATTATTATTTTGATTATCAGTACGATAGGTATGTTATTGTTACTGTTATTTTTATTATTATTCTTTTCATTATTACAATTATCATTATCATTATTATTGTTATTATTGTTATTATTATTATTATTATTATTATTGTTATTATCATCATTTTTATTATTGTTATTGTTACTTTTTTATC
>NC_061842.1:33931572-33934072 GCF_019202785.1 Penaeus chinensis | reverse complement strand
CAGAGATCTGTGGAAACGGCTCCTTTCCCAGAGCGCCCCCAGTCCGCCATTGATTAGGACACCATTCATCAAGTAGAGAAAGCCATTTTGGAATATCGCCATATTACTGTTCGTCAGCAAACCCAAAAGATTAGTGCTGGATCTGTGGACAATATCATTCATGACCATCTGTATATGCAAAAGTGGTCTGTTCGATGGGTTCCCAGGATACTCGCACCTTTCTAGAAGCAGGAACGAGTCCATTGTTCCAAGGCTCTTTTAGCCATGTGCCAAGAAAACCAGGCAGACTTTTATAACAAACTAATTATGCAGGATGAAACTTGGATCAATCACTATAATCCAGAAATTAAGGCCCAGTTAGAACAATGGAAACACTTTGACTCTCCACCCCTCAAAAAGGCACGTGTCACATCCACAACTGACAAGATCATGATCACAGTTTTCCAGGACCTGTATGAAGGAGTGATAATGGATTTCCTGGCAAAAGTCACCGCAGGAGTTTATTATGCTTCACTGCTACATATATTACAGGAGGCTATCAATACTAAAAGGCGCGGAACGTCCATCAGAGGTGTCCACCTCCTACAAGACAACGCTCCTGTTCACAACCCTCACATTGCCCAGATGGAAGGTCCTGTGACACTCCTCCCTATACTCCTGACCTTGCACCATCTGACTTTCACTTCTTTCCATGTGAAATAATATATATATACATACATAATATATATATATATACAAACATATATATAAATTTATATATGTATGATGTGTATATATATATGTTAATTATTCATATATATATATATATATATATATATATATGAATAGATGTGTATATATATATGCACATATATATGTGTGTGTGTATGTGTGTGTGTGTGTGCGTGTGTGTGTGTATAAATATAGATTATATATATATTATTAAAGTAAAGTTAATAAATTAATACATAATTAGAAAAAAGCTACTGTTGACTACGGTAAATAGGCAGTTCCTGCAGTAGCGTTCGTCGCCCCCCCCCCCCCCCCCTCACGTCTCGCTCACTGCCTTGAGTTCCTGGGGGTTGCTTCGGCCGCTCCTCCGCTGCCAGAGGCCTGGGCAAGATCTCTCTGCCATTTTGCTGTTTCTTTTAGGGTTGGTACATTTTTTTGTTAGGGATTAGGGCGATATATTACAGGTTACTAATATATTGCATAGGTAGGATTTTCTTTTGTGTTTTGTGTATATTGTTTTGGTGAAGGTATAAATAAAAATAAATTATAATTAAATGATTCTACGTATTTTCCAAATCTTTGACAATTGATAAATGCTGCTTAAAAATAAATTACTAATAACTGAAAATGAAAGAGGAATTTAATATATTTACTATAAAAAGGAATGCAATAAAATAATGAAAGTACTTTATTAATGAATGATAAAAATACATTGAGAATTAATGAATTAACGTAATGATAAGCTAACGACGTTAATGAGTATCGTAATAAAGAATGAAGAATGAGTGACATCAATGAATGAACAAGAAGAAACCTGACAATCACTAGTAGTACTTTAACGCAAGGACAGTTGTTGTTACGTGGTATTAGCCATTCAAAATCAGGCCGCATCATTGTTTTGACTTTCCGTCTATCATTCTGGCAAAAGCATTAGGAGAATTAGAGTTCAGCGGTGCTGCTCTTCCCCTGAATTCTCTTAGTGAGATACCAGCTATAACAATATATATATATATATATATTGTTCTAGCTGGTAGATTTATATATATATATGGATATATATGGTAAAACACTCTACCGACATATTGATATTTCGAAATCCACCTTCAGGTCTGAAGATGGAATCGAAACTGTCGTCGTATTATCAATAAATCCGGTTTGTGCATTGTGGGTTTTTCTACCATATACACATATATGTGTGTGTGTGTGTGTAGATAGATAAATAGATATGTGTGCGTGTGTGTGTGTGTGTGCATATGCGCGCATATTTATGTGTGTGCGTGTGTTTGTATGTTCAGTGTGTGCGTGCATGTGCATCTAAGCGCATGTAATGTGTACGTGTGTGCACATAAACCTCTGTCCTTACCAAATTACATGATTCAGGTCCCATTACGCCGTTACTATAAAAAGCTTTCCTTGGTTGTTTGCACTACGGGCTGGTTGCCACTATCTGTGACACCGGAATGACGGAAATCAACTGCTATTATCGTAATGACCCGGGGAATATAGCATGATGGGTGCCTGTTTTATCTCACAACGGATCTTACGAGAGACGCTCCTCTAGGTGTCATTAAGCGGTCGTGCCATTTGGGTGTTGGGTTGGAATAACGTTGACGAATTTCTATTCTTCGTTTGCTTTGCTGATAGTTCATTGTTTTGTCACTGTTATCATTATCATTATAATTATTGGCATCATTATTACTATTACTATGATTGTTATTGTTGTTGTTATTACCATTATTATTATAATCATTATTATTATAGTTAATATTATTATATTATTGTTGTTGTT
>NC_061842.1:33909072-33911572 GCF_019202785.1 Penaeus chinensis | reverse complement strand
CTTCGAATATCCTGACGACTTCGAAATGTTACGCTCTTTTTCAATTCATATTATGAATGTTTCCTTACACACACACACACACACACACACACACACACACACACACACACACACACACACACACACACACACACACACACACACACACACACACACACACACACACACACACACACACACATACACACACACACACATACACACACACACACATACACACACACACACACACATATATATATATATATATATATATATATATATATATATAAAAGTATGTATACACACGCACACACACACGCGCACACATGTGAAGATACAGTGTTGTTAGGTTCCCACAACCACATTTCCCTAGACGAGCCACCGGAATTTCAAATCTATCTTTCTTACTTGAGACTCTAATATAATTTTTACAACTTTAACAACGGCGATGCCCACATATTTTACCTACTCATTGTATTTTTGCTGCTTTAAAACTACCTCAATGTCAGCATACCGAAGAGAGAGGAAGAGATTAAAAGAAAACTTTCAATTAACTTCCGGATTTCATGCTTTGGATCTTCTATTTTGTATATTTCTTCTGTCCCCCTACTGAGGTGGCTTGGAAGAATTTTGAAAGCATAGCATGTAGCAGTAACAAACGTTGCTTTGGCATGACGTCCATAGGGTTGCAATTCTCAACGTGTTTCTTGTTTTAACTTTCCCTAGAATTATTTCGGCGAAAATCCTCTCTACAGCTGCACTTGAGTGGGACAAGCACATTAGATTTATTATAAAACGCCCAAGCAGAGGAAACAGTGGTGAATCGTCCCTTTTTTTTCACTTTTTCGCTTCAAACACAACTCGCTGTCAAGTCCATTCAAATCCACAACAGCGACCATGACTGGTGCGAGAGTCCACAGTTTTCTTGAGAATGTTTGGGGGATCCTTAGCTTCAAGATTTTGCAGGACTAGATCGGAAAGACTAATTCTTTTCAGTATTTGAACTCAATCCTCTCTCTCTCTCTCTCTCTCTCTCTCTCTCTCTCTCTCTCTCTCTCTCTCTCTCTCTTTATTCTTCTTCTTCTTCTTCTTCTTCTTCCCTCCTCTCTCTCTCTCTCTCTCTCTCTCTCTCTCTCTCTCTCTCTCTCTCTCTCTCTCTCTCTCTCTCTCTCTCTCTCTCTCTCTCTCTCTCTCTCTCTCTCTCTCTCTCTCTCTCTCTCTCTCTCTCTCTCTCTCTCTCTCTCTCTCTCTCTCTCTCTCTCTCTCTCTCTCTCTCTCTCTCTCTCTCTCTCTCTCTCTCTCTCTCTCTCTCTCTCTCTCTCTCTCTCTCTCTCTCTCTCTCTCTCTCTCTCTCTCTCTCCTCTCTCTCTCTCTCTCTCTCTCTCTCTCTCTCTCTCTCTCTCTCTCTCTCTCTCTCTCTCTCTCTCTCTCTCTCTCTCTATCTATCTATCTATCTCTCTCTCTCTCTCTCTCTCTCTCTCTTAAATGACCTTCCTCCTCGACTTCCCACGGTACCCGGTACTCTATTGGTCATCGCCTGTGCCAAGATTGACCTGCGCCCAGAACGTAACGACAATGGCGAAATGCCCCCAGAGCAAGCGATTCCGACCCTTACCGTCGAATACTTTATAACTACAAGTGAACTTATATCTTGATTATACTCAACATGTTTGTAAAAAAATCCTTATTCTCAATCACTGTGTTTCTAATCATTATTACTGATGATATTGTAGTTATCCAATGTTCACGATTTATTTGTATTGACATATCCAGTGTCCCCGACCAGACCTATGGCCACAAGACCCTCACACTGCTATAAAACATAGAGTCTGTACTGACGTTTCCCACGAAAGAACAATGCTGCCATATGCTTATGTTTAGTGAATATTTTGTGAACCCCTCAAAAAATCTGAGAGCTGAAGTCACTCTGCCCTCAGCATCGGCTCGGGCAACACCTCAATCTTTCTCTAAGACCGATTCGCCTCGCGGGCGTGGCAAGAGGCCTCGCTCCTCTATGGGCGTCTCTGCCACGCCTGTCCTCTGTACACCACCCACCATATTCCCGTGCAAATAAAACGATGAAACTTCGACAACTTCTATTTTAACTACAACACTTCACTTCAAGACCAAACACCATACCAGAGAGGAATAAGTAGACCACCACAATATTACACTCTCTCTCCCTCTCTTTATGTCTATCTCTGTGACATGTCATTAAGCAGCTGGCACAAGCGACTTCGCCTCCGGGCTAGTGCAGTGGTAACGTGTCGGCCTCTCATCCGCGGGTCGGCGGTTCGCGCCCCGCCCAGGCGCGAGAAGTTGCACTTGTCGCCTGGAGGTTACTTCTGTGGCTGGGCACCACGCCGGGTAAGGACTAAGCTCAGCCGAGTCAGCACCAGCTGACACACGTTAGCGAGTCGGCATTAGTCGGCACAGGCCGGGCTCCCCTCGTGGGCATAGCCCGGGCGAGGCTCATTCGCATATCGGACTTTTCCGTGCCCAGCGCTCGTCGCGATCC
>NC_061842.1:33872816-33877816 GCF_019202785.1 Penaeus chinensis | reverse complement strand
TCCCCTTCCCCTTCCCCTTCCCCTTCCACCCCCTTTCCCCCTTTCCCCACCCCCTTCCCCTTTCCCCCCCCTTCCCCTTCTCCTTCTCCTTCCCCTTCCCCTTCCCCTTTCCCCCTTTCCCTCCCTCCCCTTCCCCTTCCCCATCCCCTCCCCCTTCCCCTTCCCCTTCCCCTTCTCCCTTCCCCTTCCCCTTCCCCTTCCCCTTCCTTCCCCATCCCCTCCCCCTTCCCCTTCCCTTCCCCTTCCCCCTTCCCCTTCCCCCTTCCCCCTTTCCCCCTTCCCCCATCTCCTTCCCCTTCTCCTTCCCCTCCCCTCCTCCTTCCCCTTCCCCTTCTCCTTCCCCTTCCCCTCTCCTTCCCTTCTCCTTCTCCTTCCCCTTCCCCTTCCTCCTTCCCTTCCCCTTCCCCATTCCCCTTCCCCTTCCCTTCCCCTTCCCCTTACCCTTCCCCTTCCCCTTCCCCTTCCCCTTCCCCTTCCCCTTTCCCCCTTTCCCCCTTTCCCCCTTCCCCTTCCCCTTCCCTTCCCCTTCCCCTTTCCCTTCCCTTCCCCTTCCCCTTCCCCTTCCCCTTCCCCTTCCCCTTCCCCTTCCCTTCCCCTTCCCCTTCCCCTTCCCCTTCCCTTCCCCTTCCCCTTCCCCTTCCCCTTCCCTTCCCTTCCCCTCCCCTTCTCCTTCCCCTTCCCCTTCCCCTTCTCCTTCCCCTTCCCTTTCTCCTTCCCCTTCCCCTTCCCCTTCTCCTTCCCCTTCCCTTCTCCTTCCCCTTCCCCTTCCCCTTCTCCTTCCCCTTCCCCTTCCCCTTCCCCTTCCCCTTCTCCTTCCCCTTCCCCTTCCCCTTTCTCCTTCCCCTTCCCCTTCCCCTTCCCCTTCCCCTTCCCCTTCTCCTTCCCCTTCCCCTTCCCCTTCTCCTTCCCCTTCCCTTCTCCTTCCCCTTCCCCTTCCCCTTCTCCTTCCCCTTCCCCTTCCCCTTCCCCTTCCCCTTCCCCTTCCCCTTCCCCTTCCCTTCCCCTTCCCCTTCCCCTTCCCCTTCCCCTTCCCCTTCCCCTTCCCCTTCTCCTTCCCCTTCCCCTTCCCCTTCTCCTTCCCCTTCTCCTTCCCCTTCCCCTTCTCCTTCCCTTCCCCTTCTCCTTCCCCTTCCCCTTCTCCTTCCCCTTCCCCTTCTCCTTCCCCTTCCCCTTCTCCTTCCCCTTCCCCTTCCCCTTCTCCTTCCCCTTCCCCTTCCCCATCCCCTTCCCCTTCCCCTTCCCCTTCCCCTTCCCCTTCCCCATCCCCTTCTCCTTCCCCTTCCCCTTCTCCTTCCCCTTCCCCTTCTCCTTCTCCTTCCCCTTCCCCTTCCCCTTCCCCTTCTCCTTCCCCTTCCCCTTCCCCTTCTCCTTCCCCTTCCCCTTCCCCTTCCCCTTCCCCTTCCCCTTCCCCTTCCCCTTCTCCTTCCCCTTCCCCTTCCCCATCCCCTTCCCCTTCCCCTTCCCTTCTCCTTCCCCTTCCCCTTCTCCTTCCCCTTCCCCTTCTCCTTCCCCTTCCCCTTCCCTATCCCCTTCCCCTTCCCCTTCCCCTTCCCCTTCTCCTTCCCCTTCCCCTTCCCCATCCCCTTCCCCTTCACCTTCCCCTTCCCCTTCCCCTTCCCCTTCCCCTTCCCCCTCCCCCTTCACCCTTCCCCTTCTCCTTCCCCTTCCCCTTCTCCTTCCCCTTCTCCTTCCCCTTCCCTTCTCCTTCCCTTCCCTTTCTCCTTCCCCTTCCCCTTCCCCTTCCCCTTCCCACTGCCCCCTTCCCCCTTCCCCCTTCCCCTAACCCCTTCCCCTTCCCCTTCTCCTTCTCTTTCTCCTTCTCCTTCTCCTTCCCCTTCTCTTCCCCTTCCCCCTTCCCCCTTCCCCCTTCCCCCTTCCCCCTTCCCCCTTCCCCTCTCCCTTTCCTTCTCCCCCCTCCCTCCCTCCTACTTTATCCTTTCCGAACACCTACAAATTAAAAGATCAATCATTTTCCACGGGCCCCTTTACTTCCTGGTTTCCTCCACTCCTCCTTCCCCTTTCCCCCCTTCCTCCCTCTCCCCCTTCTCCCCCATTCCCCCGCCTCTTCCTTTTGCTTCCCTCCACCCCCTTTCTCTTCCCCTCAACTCTTCCTTCCAATCTCTCCAGTTACCCCCTCCCCGATCCACCCCACCCTCCCCCCTCTCCTGTCGTCCCTTCCCCCCTCTTCCTTCTCCCCTACTCTTCTTCCTCCTTCTTCCCCTTCCACTCCCCTCATTCCTCTTCTTCTCCCCTCGTCCCTTCCCCTCCCTCCCTCTCCCTCTCCCTCTCCTCTCCTCTCCCTCTCCCTCCCTTCCTCCCATCCTTCCTCCCTCCCATCCTTCCTCCCTCCCATCCTTCCTCCTCCTTCCCTCCGTCCCTCCGTCCCCTCCCCCTCGCCACCCAGCCCGTTGAGTCTGTGCCCTTTAAAACCAGCCCCAGGAAGTGATGTAGCTCTCGTCCGTCGTTTTAGGTCGAGCTGGTGAAAAAAACGTTTTGTGTTCGTTTATTTAGTTTTATTTAGTAAGTTATGTGCGCGCTCTCTGTCTCTGTCTCTGTCTCTGTCTCTATCTCTATCTCTATCTCTATCTCTATCTCTATCTCTATCTCTATCTCTATTTCTATCTCTATCTCTATCTCTATCTCTATCTCTGTCTCTGTCTCTGCCTCTGTCTCTGTCTCTGTCTCTGTCTCTGTCTCTATCTCTATCTCTATCTCTATCTCTATCTCTGTCTCTGTCTCTGTCTCTGTCTCTGTCTCTGTCTCTGTCTCTGTCTCTACCTCTATCTCTATCTCTGTCTCTGTCTCTGTCTCTATCTCTGTCTCTATCTCTGTCTCTACCTCTGTCTCTATCTCTGTCTCTATCTCTGTCTCTATCTCTGTCTCTATCTCTATCTCTATCTCTATCTCTATCTCTATCTCTGTCTCTGTCTCTGTCTCTGTCTCTATCTGTCTCTATCTCTATCTCTGTCTCTATCTCTGTCTCTATCTCTGTCTCTGTCTCTGTCTCTGTCTCTTTCTCTGTCTCTGTCTCTGTCTCTATCTCTATCTCTATCTCTATCTCTATCTCTGTCTCTGTCTCTGTCTCTGTCTCTGTCTCTGTCTCTGTCTCTGTCTCTGTCTCTGTCTCTGTCTCTATCTCTATCTCTGTCTCTGTCTCTGTCTCTGTCTCTATCTCTGTCTCTATCTCTGTCTCTATCTCTGTCTCTATCTCTGTCTCTATCTCTGTCTCTATCTCTGTCTCTATCTCTGTCTCTATCTCTATCTCTGTCTCTATCTCTGTCTCTATCTCTGTCTCTATCTCTCTGTCTCTGTCTCTGTCTCTGTCTCTCTCTCTCTCTCTCTCTCTCTCTCTCTCTCCCCCTTCCTCCCTCCCTCTCTCCCTCTCTCCCTCCCTCCCTCCCTCCCTCTCTCCCTCCCTCCCTCCCTCTCTCCCTCTCTCTCTCACTCTCCCCCTTCCTCTCTCTCTCCCTCTCTCTCTCTCTCCCTCCCTCCCTCCCTTCCTCCCTCCCTCCCTCCCTCCCTCCCTCCCTCCCTCCCTCCCTCCCTCCCTCCCTCCCTCTCTCCCTCTCTCTCTCACTCTCCCCCTTTCTCTCTCTCTCCCTCTCTCTCTCTCTCTCCCTCCCTCCCTCCCTCCCTCCCTCCCTCCCTCCCTCTCTCTCTCACTCTCCCCCTTCCTCTCTCTCTCCCTCTCTCTCTCTCTCCCTCCCTCCCTCCCTTCCTCCCTCCCTCCCTCCCTCCCTCCCTCCCTCCCTCCCTCCCTCCCTCCCTCCCTCCCTCTCCCCCTTTTTTAGACGTGTCCAGGTGCTTCCCCGCTCTTCCTTCATTTTCTTCTCTCTCCCGCCTACTTTATCTTTCCTTTACTTTCTTTTCTTCCTCATCGGTTTGTCTCGGTCAGTCGGTCGGTCGGTCGTCGGTCATTCCCGCACTCGCTCACTTAGTCACTCACTCACTCACTCACTCACTCACTCACTCACTCACTCACTCACTCACTCACTCACTCACTCACTCACTCACTCACTCTCTCACTCACTCACTCTCTCACTCTCAGTCAGTCAGTCACTCACTCACTCACTCACTCACTCACTCGCTCGCTCGCTCGCTCGCTCACTCACTCACTCACTCACTCACTCACTCACTCACTCACTCACTCGCTCTCAGTCAGTCAGTCAGTCACCATCTCACTCACTCTCAGTCACTCTCAGTCATTCTCACTCTCACTCTCACTCACTCACTCACATCTCCTTTCCTCTTGTCTCTCACTCCCTCTTGTCTTTTCCTCTCTCTCTCTCCCTCTGCCCTCTTCCTCTCACTACCTTTGTTTTCCCCCTCCTTCTCCCTTTATCTCCCTTTCCCCCACTTCCTCCCTTCCTCCGTTTTCTTTCTTCGCCTTCCTTCCTCCCTTCCTTCCCTCCCCCCTCCCTTCTTTCCTTCCTTTACCTCCCTCCCCTCCCTCCCTCCTTCCCTCCTCCCCTCCTCCCCTCGTTCCCTCCTTCCCTCCTTTCCTCCCTTCCTCCCTCCCTCGTTCCCTCCCTCCCTCCTCCCCTCCTCCCCTTCTCCCCTCCTCCCCTCCTTCCCTCCTTCCCTCCTCCCCTCCTCCCCTCCTCCCTCCCTCCCTCCTTCCCTCCTCCCCTCCTTCCCTCCCTCCCTCCCTCCCTCCCCCCCTCCCTCCCTCCTCCCCTCCCTCCCTCCCTCCCTCCCTCCCTCCCTCCCTCATTCCCTCCCTCATTCCCTCCCTCGCTTCCTCCCTTCCTCTTCCTTCGCCCTTCATCCCTGTTAACCTTCCCTCCATAATGTATTTTCCCGATTTGTTTATACGTACCTACCCGCCCCCCCCCAGTATCCATCTTGGGAGGATGCTGAGACGTCCTTTGAGTGCTTCGAAGGAAACGGAAATTCGGCATTTTTATATTTTATTTTTTATATTTTATTTTTGTATTCGTTTGTTTGTTATTATTATTATTTGTATTGTTATTATTATTATTATTATCATTGTGTGTGTG
>NC_061842.1:33852816-33860316 GCF_019202785.1 Penaeus chinensis | reverse complement strand
TGGTCGTATCGTATTTTCGTCTCTACAGACATTTAAAGTTACCCTTCCGAATTAACAGCCTGATTAGAAGTGATTCGTCGGAGGTTTTGGCTATCGTGCAGTCTATATAAGGGGGATCTGAATATACATTTGATTTTGCCAATTATGAAAATAAAGGTTTTTCAGAGATTCTTGTTAGATCATGATTTGTAGCGTAAATAAGTTTTATGTTGAATCCTGAAAGCCTTGATATGCTTGTTTGTTTACAGCTATACTTATCTGTCTTCATCTGTTTATACCTATTTGTCCATCTATCTGTAATAGTGTTACTTTATTTCTTTATATATGCGCGCGCGCACGCACACACACACACACACACACACACACACACACACACACACACACACACACACACACACACACACACACACACACACACACACACACGCGCGCGCGCTCTCGCACAGAACAGTAACAAAACTATATTCTGTATCGCAAACGTGCCGTAGACAGCACCCCTTCTCACCCCTTCCCACCCCTTCCCACCCCTTCCCGCGGCGCCTGATGTCTGCCTCTCCCGCAGGTAGCGCAGAGTGAGGAGAACATGTCCGCGGCGACCTTCGCATCCTACGTAATCGGTAAACTCTCCGGAAGTGACAGAGTGGACGCTGCGACCTCCAGCATGGCATCCAGGACCTCCCCGACGCCCCGCCTGACAACCGTGTGGCGCACCAAGTCCATCCCCTACGACGTGCCGAGGACCGAGCCCCAAACCTTCAAGTCCGACGGCTCGCTCCTGAAAATCCTTCGGACAAAATCTATGCCGTCCTTGAACCTCGAGGACGAGATCTCCGGGCGCTCGCCGCGGCCGATGTCGCCGCTCTCCATCGGCTCCCCGGTGAGCAGCAGGTCGGGCTCGCCCCTGCCGATGGTGCGGAGCAGGACGGTGAATCCCCGCCTAGATCGGAACACGGTAACGCCGCCGCCCAGCCCGAGCTTCAGCAACCCCGCCCTCAGTAGCCCCCCGCAGCGCCGGAGGCTGGAGAGAACCACCTCCGACGGCGCGCTGCTGGTGAAGCGAAGGCAGAAGCGGAGTGAGTTTGAGAACGAGTTTCCTTCCGGAGGCACGCCCTCTGTCAGAGCTCTCAAGAGCGTGTTCGACGCCAAGTCAGATGAATCGATGACCAGCGACAGGTCCCCTCTGTCGCCCAAGGGAAAATGGCCGCTTCCTTCGCCGACGAAGAGCGTGGCGGTCGTCGGCCAGGTCCTGAAGAAGGAGCCTGAGGCAGTAACACGCCAGATGAAGCCCGTCCGCCATGGAAGTCTCGAGCATTATGAGAGGGCAGAGGAGAAAAAGACAACTGTCACAGTGCGAAAAATTTCCACATCACAACCCTCGTTCAAAGAAATTCTGAGGCGTTTTCAGCAGCCTGATAATCTGGAGAAGGAGGCAACAACCCTCCAGACCCATAAGTTACCACGAGAGACTGCCAGGCAAGTGAACATCGTTGTGGAAGAAAAGGTTTTAGTCCGTGAGGTACAGTCTGAACCGAAGCCAAAAGGCCACATTTCTGTGTCCAGACAGCGGTCCAAGAGCGAACCGGAGCCTAACTCAAAGCGTCCACACGTTCTTGCAAGTCCTGTGTCGGTGAAGAGACTGAAGATGCAGTTTGAGAGTCAAGAGGAAAAGGATTCCTTTGCATCGCCCATGCTGTTGCCCCCACGAAGAGAAACCACTAAACTGAGAAAGCAGTTCGCTGTACGTCACAACAGCTCGGAGTCAGAGGACGATGTCTTTGACATGGACCTTCCCTCAGCTGTGAAGAAGCCGGAGCCGATGATGCTCGAAGCAACAGAAGCCAGTTCAGTCACTCCCTCTGTGAGTAACTTGAGACAGCAATTTGAAAAGGCCGCATCTGCCCAGTCTTTCTCGAAGACTGTTGGGAAGGATGATGTTACCGTCAGAAGGATTCAGTGGTCGACAACACAAGACTTGCGGGCGCCCTTTGAGAGCGCTGAGCAGAACAAAGAGGTCCAACGGGAACGGCTAGAGCGCCCCTCTCTGTCAGAGATCAACTCTCAGAACACGGTCAAGAACCTCTTACAGCAATTCCAGACTACCACACCCGATCAGCCTTTGGAAGGAATGACAAACAAGTTCTCCTTTGAGACAAGAGAGTCTACTCATTCAAAGGAAGTGTCAAAGTCAGATGTTAAGTCCTACATCAAGTCTTATGAGACCTCCAGCAGTCCGCAGACTCGTCACAGAAGTCTTGATGGAGAGGAGAGTGAATTTCTGAGACACACGGAATCCTCTGGGCATGGAGGGGTCTCTGTGCAGAGGCGGAGGAGCTCAAGTAGTTCCAGTGATGATAGCTCTGATAGTCAGGAACCCGATGAACTCTTACTGTCTATCAAAAGAGGAAGCGCAGAGAGAGAGCAACAAATCGAAGATTACTGGAAGAATAAAGAAGAAACGTTAGCGAACAGGAGAGCAGAAAATGAGAGAGGTTACGGTTACAGAGACGATATAGATGCCGACAGACTGGAGAATGACAAACTGCTTCAGAAACAACGGTTAACTCACTCATTACATAATGAGAGTGAAGAGGAAGACAAGAATACATCAGAGGAAGACGAAGCCAGAGGACAGAATATAGATATTAAAGAAGAAATCAAGCAGATGGAGATCCTCGTCAAAGAAGCCCTGACTGCGCCACCACAGATTAACAAGGCAGAAGACACCCACAGTAAGATTGACACCCTAATAACCGACTTCGAGAAGAACCAGAACCCGAAGCAAGACAGTCGTGGGAGAAGTAGCTCGGTTCTCTCAGAAGACCTCGGGCTCGAATCCTCGCAGGGCAAAGTAGGACACCTGATTGACAAATTTGCCAACGTACGTGATGCTGATTCGGACAGCGACAGCAGTGACGGCGAGGGAAAAGGTGATGGAAAGAAGAGCAGTGCCACGCGTTCTGAAGACACGGCAATCGACGCCTCGCCTGGCAAAGTAGGCCATCTCATCGACAAGTTTGCTAAGGTGCGGAAAGACAGTATCAGCGAAGAAGATGAAGACAAGGACAGAGCTGACGAGAAGCCGAGGGAACGAAGGGAATCGGACATCACTTCCCTGATCGACAAGTTCGCCAAGATCAACAACCCCCGCGTCAAGAGCGCGTCCACCTCGTCCGATTCCGATGCCGAGAAGACTCCTGCGGCCGAGAAGGAGAAGCCTCCCGTGCCGACGATCCCGACCAAAAGCATCCCCGGGAAAGTGCGAACCCTGAACCCTGACGAGCTCCAGTTCTTCGGCATGGGGGGGGCCAGCGAACCCTTCGTGCGCAGTCAGAGTCTCAGGGTCAAGAAGGCGGACCCGCAGCCCTTCTACCCCCGCGGAGGGTCCCTGAGGGTGAAGAAGAGCGAGCCCCAGCCGGTGATTCCCGCCGCAAAGAAGCTGCCGAGGAACTGCCGTAACCTGAAGCCCGACGAGCTTCGCTTCTTCGACATGGGCAACAATAACAACGTGTACGGCAATCTGACGTCCAAGTCCAACTCACAGAACTCGTCCTGCGCCTCGACTCCCACGACGGAGAAGGAGGACGTCTTCAACAACAACAACAACAACAACAACAAAACCCCAAACGTCGTCCAGTTTTTTCAGTAGCAAGCCAGGGTGTTGACAGCCCCTTACACAGCGGACACGGCGAGTCCCCTGGCGATGACAATACTGACGACGTATTTCGGAAAGACGACGAATCGGACTCGGACTCAGACGCAAGCATTCTGAGGGACGGCCATGAGGAGGAGGGCGAGTTCCATGATTCACTTTTGATGATCATTGTGGACGAACCTACTTCGCCGGCGAGAATAATGTCTGGCAGTCATGAAAATGAGGATTCGTACAGTTCCTTAGACATTGATGAAGCCCTTGAGGAAGTGATGAAAGAAGAACACATGGACAATGAATCGGAACTGCTTCCGCTGCAGTCTGAAATTCCCAGTGATTCGGGGTATAACGAGGTCGTTTGCAAAGATTTTGAGTCTCCCATAAAAGAGATTGGCCTCTCGATTACAGAAAATGGTGCACGAAATGATGTGAAAGAAAATGGTGAGGGTATTGATCAGGCTGTCGAGGGGGTAACTATGCTAAAAGAGAATTTACACAGTGAAAGGGAACTAATCTTGGAATACACGAATTTACCTGAGAAAAACTACCAACCGAGTGAATTTGCTTTAGAAAAGGACATACTAATTACAAACGAAGAGAAATACGATGCAACAAGCAATATTCATGAACAAGAAGTGCAGTCTGTTCAAACGGAATTGCTGGATGGGCATCAGATGTCAGAAGAGGTGTCGAATGAAATGGAATGTGTTCGTGAATATACGCCTGGTTGTAGAGCAAGTGGAGATAAAACAGCTGAAGAAATAATAATGGAGAGCTGTCCAGGTAATGTAATGACGCAACAGCAAGTCCTCACTACTACAGAAAACGCTTCTGCTATTGATTCAGACATTGAAGGGGTGACTCTAGAATTCTCAAAACCTCGCTCCCTGGTAACCGATCTCCCGAAAGAAGAAATTAAAAACGACGACATGAAGTTCGTCGAGGTCCGAGAAACGCACGAAACACCAAAAGAAGCGAAAAAATCCGAGAACACGTTAGAAAATTTGGAAATTGCAGCCGAAAATGACTCGCAAATTACCGACGGAAGGGAAGACCCAGATAGAGTGACCGGCGAGGATTCAAGCGAGACGGAAGAAACGACGCCATCGACGGAAAACGAACACGAACGCCTTCCAGCAGCAGAGGAGGAAAGAAGCAACATGCAGCAACCGGAAGAAGATGTCGGAAGCACAGAAAACTCGGAACAAATGCATTCCACTTTGCAACAAGTCTTGGGCGGGACATCGATCCGGCGGGATATTGAGGCCGAAACCGACTCGCTGATGCCCCACGAGGACGGAAGCGAAAGAGGAGAGCGAGAGAGAGGAGGAGAAATGGGAGAAATAGAGGGAGGAAGAGGGAGGGGAGGAGAAATGGGAGAAACAGAGGGAACAAGTGAATCTGGAAGTGAATCGAAAATGGAAAGAGAGGAGAGAGAAAAAGAAAGAACGGGGGAGGGAGCCTCAATCCGCGACAACAAAGAACCAGAGCCTCTTCTCAGGCCCTCCAGTAACCCCCTAGTGAATGCGAGCGAATCATTTTTAACGCACGAAGAAGGCGGAGAAGTAGGGAAGGAAGGAGCAGGGGCAGTAGGAAGAGAAGAAGGAAGAGGAGGAAGAGGAGAGAGAGCAGCAACAGAAGGAGAATTGGCTCTCAACAAGAAGTCCTTAGGAGATCTCCATACCTCAGGGGACGTCGCGAAGCCTCAGGCCCATCCTCCTCCTCCTCTCCTGACGGGGAAGGCGGCGAAGAAGGTACGATTCCCCGACGATGGGAACCTCGCCACGCACTACACACCGGAAGTGGCAGATATGGAGGGAGGAGGAGAGGGGAGAGAAGAAGAAGAGGAGGAGGAGAAGGAGGAAGGAAAAGAAAGAAAAGAGAAAGAGGAAGAACGGAAGGGATTGGAAGCAAGAGGAGGAGGTCTCTTCACCCGAAGCGTTCACGATATGTTAAGTGAGGAAGACTTCATTCACTTCTGTTTCCTGGCGTCTGCTTTGGCCGTTCTTATGTATTTCATCACGATTTGGATCACGTAAGTAGTAAAGAAAAAGAAAATAGGAAAAGAAAGAAGATTCACAGCTGCGGCAGTCCATCAAATGTCATTTCATTATAGATAAAGTGTCATAAAATGTCTAATGTTGAATCGTAAGTTACCGCAGCCCGTTTTATGTGAGTTTTATGTGAGTTAATGTTTTATGCGAGTTAATTTTTGTGAGTGGATAAATGAGTAATGATTTTGTGTGTCTTGAGTGAATAAGAGTTAAAGAACAAATGTATGAGTGGATGAGGAGACTGAATGTAAGTTAATGATGATAATGATCATAAAAAAAATATTTAAAATCACGAACCGTACTTTAAAAAGTGAATGTTAAACTACATATCTTCCCAGTTATATCATCAGTGTATGTAAATTATTCAGTTTACTGGCCAAGGGTCTAGTTTGGTTTGCATATAAAGTGTCCTTATGGGGCAATATAATGCTACTTCAGCCTTAGTTTAATCAGGCGAAATGAGCTTAAAGACGGCTATAATAAGCTCTAGATTTTTTTTTTTTTTTTGAACGATTATTACTATCTATCATACTGACCACTAAACATGCATCAATTATATTATAACAATCAAATATCACTATTACTATTATCTAATATCAAATATATGTTTTTATTATTATCACTGTTTTAATAGTTTTCTCCCAGAATTAGGTTAACAGCTCACTAAACATGCAATAATGTTGTTAACGTTATCGTAACATTGTTTCTTTAAGCCATGTAGGATGTATTACTGCATATAACAAGTGATGTTGAAATATTGCATTTTCGATATCATAAAATTGTTGGAATTGTTGTAACTTTTTTCATTATTGTCATGTGATTTAATTTTGTATGAATGGCGTATTTTTGTTGTGTGATTGCCTTCTCTGTAGAAAGTTGTTTTTTATGTAAAAGATATTTTTTATTATGTAAGGCTTTGATAATATTGTTGGACTAGATTACAATTTCTTAAAATTTTACCACGTCGTGTGATTACTTTTTTTTTTTTTGTAAATTTTACTAAACCTGTTTACCAGTGGTACAGATTACGTGAATTTGTGTAGAATAAATCTTTATATCTGGACACGATCGTCTTTCTTGTCCTAAAATAGTCTTATTAACTTTTCGTAATATTTCATAATGTTACGAGCACACGAGCGCCAAAGGTACACCATAAACTTGAAGCATAAAATGTGGGTACGTGATGAAGATGTTCAGTCTAAGGGAGAGTTAAACACCTCTGCAGTAGTCGGTAGTTAATTCATGTACACGTTTATACTCAGAGACACCATCATTCACAGATACCTAAAATTCCAGAATTGATGATGTGCTTACATGTACATCCAAATAAATAATATTAAGATATCTAAAACAAGAACTGTTTACATTATACATTAACAAATACTTGAAAAATCATTCATTATACTCGCGAACACAAACACAGGAAATGTGCTGTTAACATTTTTTGTCATGCAGTAAAACTTTATAGGTTTCAGTCATGACATTAAAAAAAGTTGAGACCTTTTTTTAAGAGTGAATACATAGCAGTAAGCAGAGAGAATAGGAAGAGAAGAGAAAGACATTCAGAAAAAAAATCAAAATTATTTAAACGACATAAAGACAAGGCATCATGACCTTTGCTGAGTGACGTAAATTAGTATTGATTCCGACGTCTGCCGATACGGTGTCATCCTCTTTTTCATTCTTATTTTCGCTTTCTTTCTTTCTTTCTTTCCCCCCTAATCCCTTGGTCGTGGTTGTCGTGGAGGGGGGTGGGGGGGAAAGGCTTCGGAGGCGGAGACTGAGGCCCGACGTAGG
>NC_061842.1:33840316-33842816 GCF_019202785.1 Penaeus chinensis | reverse complement strand
GATAGATAGATACCTAGATAGATAGATAGATACCTAGATAGATAGATAGATACCTAGATAGATAGATAGATACCTAGATAGATAGATAGATACCTAGATAGATAGATAGATACCTAGATAGATAGATAGATACCTAGATAGATAGATAGATACCTAGATAGATAGATAGATACCTAGATAGATAGATAGATACCTAGATAGATACCTAGATAGATAGATAGATACCTAGATAGATAGATAGATACCTAGATAGATAGATAGATACCTAGATAGATACCTAGATAGATAGATAGATACCTAGATAGATAGATAGATACCTAGATAGATACCTAGATAGATAGATAGATACCTAGATAGATAGATAGATACCTAGATAGATAGATAGATACCTAGATAGATACCTAGATAGATAGATAGATACCTAGATAGATAGATAGATACCTAGATAGATAGATAGATACCTAGATAGATAGATAGATACCTAGATAGATAGATAGATACCTAGATAGATAGATAGATACCTAGATAGATAGATAGATACCTAGATAGATAGATAGATACCTAGATAGATAGATAGATACCTAGATAGATAGATAGATACCTAGATAGATAGATAGATACCTAGATAGATAGATAGGTACCTAGATAGATAGATAGATAGATACCTAGATAGATAGATAGATACCTAGATAGATAGATAGATACCTAGATAGACAGATAGATACCTAGATAGATAGATAGATACCTAGATAGATAGATAGATACCTAGATAGATAGATAGATACCTAGATAGATACCTAGATAGATAGATAGATACCTAGATAGACAGATAGATACCTAGATAGACAGATAGATACCTAGATAGATAGATAGATACCTAGATAGATAGATAGATACCTAGATAGATAGATAGATACCTAGATAGATAGATAGATACCTAGATAGATAGATAGATACCTAGATAGATAGATAGATACCTAGATAGATAGATAGATACCTAGATAGATAGATAGATACCTAGATAGATAGATAGATACCTAGATAGATAGATAGATACCTAGATAGATAGATAGATACCTAGATAGATAGATAGATACCTAGATAGATAGATAGATACCTAGATAGATAGATAGATACCTAGATAGATAGATAGATACCTAGATAGATAGATAGATACCTAGATAGATAGATAGATACCTAGATAGATAGATAGATAGATACCTAGATAGATAGATAGATACCTAGATAGATAGATAGATACCTAGATAGATAGATAGATAGATACCTAGATAGATAGATAGATACCTAGATAGATAGATAGATACCTAGATAGATAGATAGATACCTAGATAGATAGATAGATACCTAGATAGATAGATAGATACCTAGATAGATAGATAGATACCTAGATAGATAGATAGATACCTAGATAGATAGATAGATACCTAGATAGATAGATAGATACCTAGATAGATAGATAGATACCTAGATAGATAGATAGATACCTAGATAGATAGATAGATACCTAGATAGATAGATAGATACCTAGATAGATAGATAGATACCTAGATAGATAGATAGATACCTAGATAGATAGATAGATACCTAGATAGATAGATAGATAGATAGATAGATAGATAGATAGATAGATAGATACCTAGATAGATAGATAGATACCTAGATAGATAGATAGATACCTAGATAGATAGATAGATACCTAGATAGATAGATAGATACCTAGATAGATAGATAGATACCTAGATAGATAGATAGATACCTAGATAGATAGATAGATACCTAGATAGATAGATAGATACCTAGATAGATAGATAGATACCTAGATAGATACGATAGATACATAAGATAGATAGATAGAATACCGTAGATAGATAGATACCTAGTTAGATTCCTAGATTAGATAGTATAGATACCTAGATAGATAGATAGATACCTAGATAGATAATACCTAGATAGATAGATTAGATACCTAGATAGATAGATAGATACCTAGATAGATAGCCTAGATAGATAGATAGATAGATACCTGATAGATACCTAGATAGATAGATAGATACCTAGATAGAAAGATAGATACCTAGATAGAGTAGGATAGATACCTAGATAGATAGATAGATACCTAGATAGATAGATAGATACCTAGATAGATAGATAGATACCTAGATAGATAGATAGATACCTAGATAGATAGATAGATAGATACCTAGATAGATAGATAGATACCTAGATAGATAGATAGATACCTAGATAGATAGATAGATACCTAGATAGATAGATACCTAGATAGATAGATAGATACCTAGATAGATAGATAGATACCTAGATAGATAGATAGATACCTAGATAGATAGATAGATACCTAGATAGATAGATAGATAGATAGATAGATAGATAGATAGATAGATAGATAGATAGATAGATAGATAGATAGATAGATAGATAGATAGATAGATAGATAGAGAGTGAGAGAGTGAGAGAGTGA
>NC_061842.1:33805316-33807816 GCF_019202785.1 Penaeus chinensis | reverse complement strand
TTTAAAACCTCTCTGACAAGGATTCAAATCCACATCATTTCTAGGGTGTGTAAATATTTAAAAGGGTTTAATATATAGCCTACATAGTTATCACTATAACAGGCTAATAAATATATATATAACAGGCCGATAGATAGATATAAAAGCCATTTATTGTAAAAACATAGGTAGGCCTACTATAGAAACTGTGATAAAAAAGGGTTTAATTTTGTTATGGACATTAATATATATTTGTAAAATAATGTCAATTGATTTAAGTCATTACATCCAAATTTCTGACACATAATGGTCTTTAAAAGGAATATTTGTTAAATGTATCATTACGCTAAGGACTTCTTGATAACGCTTTTGAATGTTAAAAGTTCAAGATTTCTATAGCAAGGTTCTTACTGAATGGTGTTATGACCTTTTGATCAGTGAATTTCTCATTCAATAAAGTGTATTGTAAATAAAAATAAATATGAGTAGGTTCGTTTCCTTATCAGAGATCAAAAACATAAACAGACAACAACAACAATAAAAGAAATAAAAGAAAAATGCATTTATTATCTGAATTCCCTTCCACTTTCATTTCAATTTACTTTCCTTTCACTTCTCACAGTGGAAAAAAATATAATAGTTTCTCCGTCGGAAAAAACACACACAACTCGCCATTTTCTACGCGAGTAAACAATGAAATCATTAAGGGAACTTATTTCCCAGGTACTTCATCCACGTAATAACGCACCCGAATTGAAATACTTTTTTTTTTTTTTTTTTTTTCCTCTACAGAGTCGAACTCTCGATAAAATTATTATTATCATTACTCTATTTCCGAGCGGTGTTCTATTTTATAAATAACGTATTGGAAACAGTTTCAACGTCAGTGATTATTTTTGTCGAGTTTTTTTTTTTCTTTTTTCTTTTTTCTTAGATAAGCTCTTATTTCGCTAAACTTCAGAATTCAGGTCCTTCCGTTCAGCAGGTTGTTTCCGGAGCGAAACGCCTGAAAAAGAGGAAAATAAAAGTTAGTTCTCGAACGTGGAAAATGTTTATGAAAAGAATATGACTTGTAGTTCTCTTAAAGCGATCGGACAATTTTATATCTGCTAGAACAAATGTGTGTATATATTTAAGTGTGTGTGTGTGTGCTATATTATCTAGCTATCAATCTATCTATACACACACACACACACACACACATATATATATATATATATATATATATATTGTGTGTGTGTGTGTATTTTTTATTATTATCATTTTTTTTCTCAATACACACACCATGTATTACTGCATTCCATCCATCGCACCCCCCCCCCCTTCCCCGTCCACTCTCTACCACACTTCGCGTCCCTCACTCCCCCTCCCCCCCACCCCCTCGCCACGCTCTCCTGCAGAAGACCCGCGTTCCAACCACACCTTTAACACGGGCGTCCCGGCATGCACTCGCTCACGCCAACTAGATTAAGAGTGATATAATTCAGATCAGGAAGATTTTTCGTCCGAAGCGCCCTTTGTTTGCAGGTTCACTTGGGTCGGCTTCGCAAAGGGGTGTGGGGGCTGGGGGGGGGGGGGATGATTGGGTGGATGAAAGGGTGTAGTGTGTGTCTGTTTGAAAGAATGCATACACGCACTCAAGGACAAGCACACAAATACACGCATAAATATATATGCATATATATATATGTGTGTATATGTATATATATATGTATATGTATATGTATGTATATGTATATGTATATATATGTATATGTATATATATATGTATATAAATATATATATAAACATATATATGCATATAAATCATACACACACACATATATAAGTTTATATATATATATATATATATATATATATATATACATATATATATACATATATATATATTCCATTCATAGGATATCTGTATATATATATATATATATATATATATATATATAATCCGTTCATAGGATATCTGTATATATATCTATAGGTAAACCATAGATTAATCCTTTGACAACCAGTGTTATGCTGGCCCCGGATCAGATCAAAAACGTTTTTTCCCTGTCTGTAATTTTCCAATACAGGGATATTTTTGACATTAAATTGACGTTTATCAACAACAGAGAACACACGGAGGGTATCCAATCACCAGAGGAGGAGGAGGAGGAGGAGGAAGAGAAAGAGGAGATGAAGGAGGAGGAGGAGGAGGAGGAGAAGGAGAAGGAGAAAAAGGAGGAGGAGGAGAAAAAGGAGGAGGAGGAGGAGGAGAAAAATTAGAAGGAGGAGGAGGAGAAAAAGGAGGAGGAGGAGAAGGAGGAAGAGGAAGAGAGGGAGGAGGAGGAAGAGAAGGAGGAGAAAAAGGAGGAGAAAAAGAAGGAGGAGGAGGAAGAGTAAAAGGAGGAGGAGGAGGAGGAAAAAGGAAGAGGAGAAAAAGGAGGAAAAGGAAGAGGAATAAAAGGAGAAGACGAAGAAGAAATGAAAGAAGACGAACAAAAAGAGGAAGGAGAAGAACGATTAGACGAAGAAACAGGAA
>NC_061842.1:33798206-33802716 GCF_019202785.1 Penaeus chinensis | reverse complement strand
TCTGCCTACCCCTGCACTGCATGCCATGCCTGACCTACCCTGCCATTGCTGTCTGCCTGCCTGCCTACACTGCCTGCCTGCCTAGCCTCCACTGCTGCTGCCTGCTCCCCTGCCTGCCTGCCTCCCTCCCCTGCCAGCCTGCCTTTGCCTGCCTGCCTGCTGCCTGCCTGCCTGCCTGCCTCCTGCCTGCCTGTCTGCCTGCCTGTCTGCCTGCCTGTCTGCCTCCCCTGCCTGCTTCCCCTGCCTGCCTCCCCTGCCTGCCTGCCTCCCCTGCCTGCCTGCCTGCCGCCTCCCTGCCTGCCTGCCTCCTGCCTGCCCCTGCCTCCCCCGCCTGCCTGTCACTGTCGCACACAAACAAAGAATATACATTTTCTTACTTAATGATCATCTTGAATACACTTTATCTCTTCTAGAAAGGGTATGAATGAGAACGAATATCTTCACTGCGCAGGAGACGTATTTGACCGGTTTCGATTACAGGTATTTCAGACGAAGATATCATCGAAACCGGTCAAATACATCTCTTGCACGGTGAAGATATTCATTCTTATTGATTCCTTTTCCATATTTGTCACTGTTCATATAATTTCTTCTTCTCCGCCTCTCTCTCGCTCTCGCTCTCGCTCTCGCTCTCGCTCTCGCTCTCGCTCTCGCTCTCGCTCTCGCTCTCTCTCGCTCTCTCCCTCGTTCTCTCTCTCTCTCTCTCTCTCTCTCTCTCTCTCTCTCTCTCTCTCTCTCTCGATCTCACCCCCTCTCTCGATCTCACCCTCTCTCTCGATCTCCCTCTCTCTCTCGTTCTCCCTCTCCCCCTCGCTCCCTCTCTCTCCCTCTTCCCACAAACCTTCCTTCACCAACAACTAAAAACTCCCTATATCTCATTTCATCATCTCTTCCCCAACGCCCCCCCCCCCCTCCCCGTCCCCTCCAATAACACCATTCGCCCCCATTTGATATCAATCTCGAAAACCCATTCCCACCCCACCAAGAAGAAGAAGAAGAATAAGGAGAAGAAGAAGAAGAAGAAGAAGAAGAAGAAGAAGAAGGAGGAGGAGAAGAAGAAGGAGAAGAAGAAGGATGAGAAGAAGAAAAAAGAAAGAAAGAAAGAAAAAATCCCCAACAATACCATTTGACACAAGATTCAAACTCCCCCCCACTTCCCCCTCCCCCCCACCACAATACTGCAGTCAACAAAATCTCCCGCATTCCCACCAAAATTTCTCCCACCCCCCTAACCCCCACAATCTCCCCTTTCCCCACCCCAAAGCGACACCCCCCGTCCCATCTCTCCCCACCCTTACCCCTTCCCCCCACTCTTAAAAAAAATCCCCATCTTAAAAAAAGAAAAAGAAAAGAAAAAATTAAGAAGAAAATGTCCCAACCCTAAGCGCCCTAGGCCTACGGGAATGCCCAGCCGGGAATAACAAACAGGAATCTTTAAGAATATGACTTTAAATCCGGGTTGCTGTGCGGCTCCCCCCCCCCACCCCTCTCCACCGCCCTCCCCCCTCTCCCCCCACCCACCACGTCGGCGAAACACTTCAAGACTCACTCGGGAGTTGGGGCGGGGGGGGGGGGGGGGGGGGGGCTTCCAGGAGGTTTCTGATGCAATGAAAGGAAGTGTGTGTGGGGGGAGGGGGAGATAGAAAGAAAGGGTGGGGGAGAAGAGGAGGGGAGGGAAGGAGGAGAGGAAGGAGAAAGAGAGGAAGAGAGCGAGAAATAGGGTTGGGTGGAGGGGAGGAAGGGAGGAAGAGAGGGAGGATGGAGAGGGGGAAGGGAAGGGAGAGTAAGAGGAAGAAAAATAGCAAGAAAAGAACAGAAAAACGAAAAACGAAAGAAAGAAAAAAACTGCCCCCCCCCCCCCCCCTCCACCACCACACGCCGACCCCACGCGAATCAACGGACGGAGAGCGTGCATGGGGAACGTACCATTACCATCAGCGATAACCAGCTATTTACCCAGTTCTAAAAAGCGAATAAAACCGCTAATATTTTTTTTTTTTTTTTGCTTCAGTAAAGAAAGAAAGAAAAAAAAAAAGCAGGAGAAGAAGAAGAAGAAGAAGAAAGAGGAGGAGAAGGAGGAGGAGGAGGAGGAGGAGGAGGAGGAGGAGGAGGAGGAGGAGGAGGATGAGGAGGAGGAGGAGATGATGATGAAGGAAAGAAAGAAGAAAAAAAGAGGTGAAGAAGATGATGATGAAGAAGGAAAGAAAAAAGAAGAAAGAGGAGAAAGAGAAGAAGAAGATAAAGATGAGGAAGGAGAAGAAAAAAAGAAAGAAGAAAAGAGAGATCAAAAAAAGGAATGTACCTGACAGAAAACATAATAACAGAAACAAAATAGAATATGAAAAAAAAGTAACGAAAATTAAAAGACGAATAAAAATATTATTTTGTGAACAAAAACGTTTGCACATTTTACATAAACAAATAAATTCGTATTTGATAAAAGTGTTCTTGCAGTTTTCCCGGAGAAATATCCAAACTGTTATTAAAAAACGAAGGAGAAAAATGAAACAAGTCGCAGAAGAAAAATAGGAATAAAGTAAAAGATTGAGGAGAATAAAAAAAAAAAACAAGCAGAGCAGTAACAACAACAAAAAACGAAAACAATCACACAAACAAAAACCTAAAAAATCGTTAAAAAAACACAAAAAGGAAAGAAAGAGGAGAACAAAAACAAAACAAAAAAAACACACACACAAGCACAGCAACAACAACAAAAAAAAAAATAATCACAAAAATATAACATAAAAAGTCTAAAAAAAATCTACAAAACTACGGAAAGAGTGGCCAGCGTGAGGCCTTCCGTCAGCCGCCTCAAGATTTCGGGATCAGTTCCTCCTCAGCGCCGTCGACGCCTTCAAATCCCCTCCGAGAGAAAATATTTTTTGAACTCTGTTTCTATCCATGGATATATTTCTGTCTGTCTGTCTACCTTTGGTTATCATTGCATCTCTCTTTGTCTCTCACGCGTCTATCTCTATGCATGCATCTCTCTCTCTTTCTCTATTTATGCATCTATCTCTCTTTGTCTATTCATGCGTCTATCGCTCTTTCTCTATTTACGCATTTCTCTCTCATTGTCTATTCGTGCGTCATCTCTCTTTCTCTATTTGTGCATATCTCCCTCTTTCTTTCTCTATTTATTCATCTCTCTTTGAGAAAATGAGAATGTAAAGAACAAAAATAAGAATGAGAATAAGAATAAGAATAAGAATGTGAACAAGAACAAGAACAAGAACAAGAACAAGAACAAGAACAATAATAAGAATAAGAACGAGAATGAGAATAAGAATACGAACAAGAACAAAACAAGAATAAGAACAAGAACAAAACAAGAATAAGAACAAGAACAAGAACAAGAACAAGAACAATAATAAGAATAAGAACGAGAATGAGAATAAGAATACGAACAAGAACAAAACAAGAATAAGAACAAGAACAAAACAAGAATAAGAACAAGAATAAGAATGAGAATAAGAAAAAGAATAAGAATAAGATAAAAAAAACGAAGAGAAGGAGGACGGCGACAGGGACACCGAGCCTGGCGAGCCTTTCCATTTTGCATACGGACATCATCGTGTTCTTGGCGGCGACGGAGGGGGAGCTGGGGAGAGGGAGAGGAGGAAGAAGAGGGAGAGGGGGAGGGGAAGGGAGGGGGCGGAAGAGGGAGAGGGAGAGGGAGGAAGAGGGAGAGGGAGAAGGGGAGGAAGAGGGAGAAGGGGAGAAGGAGGAAGAGAGAGAGGGGAGGAGGAAGAGGGAGAGGGAGAAGGGGAGAGGGAGGAAGGGGGAGAGGGAGGAAGAGGGAGAGGGGGAGAGGGAGAGGGGGAAAGGGAGAAGGGGAGGAAGACGGAGAGGGAGAGGGAAAGGGAGAGGATGAAGAAGAGGGAGAGGGAGAGGGAAAGGGAGAGGATGAAGAAGAGTGAGAGGGAGAGGGAGAGGGAGAGGGAGAGGGGGAGAGGGAGGAAGAGGGAGAGGGAGAGGAAGAAGGGAGGGGGAGGGGGAGGAAGAGAGGGAGAGGGAGAGGTAGAGGAAGAGTGAGAGGAAGAGGGAGAGTGAGAGGAAGAGGAAGAGGAAGAGGGAGAGTGGGAGGGAGAGGAAGAGGATAAAGAAGAGGAAGAGGGGGAGGGGAAGGGAGGGGGGCGGAAGAGGGAGAGGGAGAGGGAGAGGAAGAGGGGAAAGACGAGGGAGAAGAAGATAAAGAAGGAGTGGGGATGGAGAGGAGAAAGGTGAAAGGGGAGGAAGGAAGGGAAGGAGAGAGAAGAAGGAGAAAGAGAGAGAGAGAAAGAAAAAGAGAGAAAGAGAGAGAAGAAAGACAAAAGACAGAAAGAGAGAGAGATAGGAGAGAGTGGAGAATGAGGAAGAGAATAAGAGAGAAAGAGAGTGAAAGAGAAAGAGAGACAGAGAGACAGCAACAAAGAAAGAGACAGAGGAGGAGGAAGAGAAGCCTAATTGCAAGCATGAGTACGCGAGTGTCCTCACACTCACCCCTGTACTTCATGCACCCGAATCGGTA
>NC_061842.1:33790706-33793206 GCF_019202785.1 Penaeus chinensis | reverse complement strand
TGGGTGGATGGATGGATGCACGGGGGGTGGGTAGGTGGATGGACAGATGGATAGGTGAGTGGGTGGATATTTTAAATGATAAATAAACAGAAAAAAGTGGATAGGTAGACAAGGAAATAAGCAGAAAAGATAATGGAAATGAAATACCCAAAATCTGAAAACAAACATAAAAACGCAATAGCTATACAATAAGTACCAGAAAAAGAAAAGAAAAAAGGCAATCAAGAAACAAAAGAATAAAATAAACAAAGAAATAACAAACCAGAACGAACGAAAAAAAAGGAAAAGAAAGAAGCGACAGAAGCACGACAAGAAAGACAAGAAAATAAGACAAAACAGAACGGAAAAAAAAAGAAATAGAAGAAGCGATAAGGAACGAAAAGATAGAAGCAACAAGAAACGAAAAAAAAAAAAAAAAAAACGAAACATAACCAGACCAAAAAATAAAAAGAAAAAGACAAACGAACCTACCAGGAAAAAAAAAAAATAAAAAGAAAAAAAAATCAAGAAAAAAAGAAAAAAAAGGAAAAAAAAGAAAAAGAAAAAAAAAGAAAAAGAAAAAAGAAAGAAAAAGTGAGAAAAAAATAAGAAAAAACGCAGACAGGCTAACGAGGTTGGGCGCGCGAGTAACTTCATCGAGGTTAAATGCCACCTTTTGGGGAGAAACCGATGTTGGCGATAAGGATCTAAAAATATCCACAAGGAATACGTCTCGAGGCCAAACAAACACAAACAAGAACAAGAACATAATCACACAGACAAGTATTCAGATAGACAATATACACAAACAGACAGACACAAACAGACGCACACATACAGACAGACATACAGAGAGACAGACACACACAAACACACACACTCGCGCATATATCATTCTTATCGCATTCACGGAAAGAAGGGAGAGGGAGAGGGAGAGGGAGGTGGGGAGGAAGGGTGATGGGGAGGGAGAGAAGGTGAGGGGGGATGAGGGGGGGATGAGGGAGGGAGGGAGGGAGGGAGGGAGAGAGAGAAGAGGGGGAGAGGGAAAAAAGGAAGAGAGAGAGAGAGAGAGAGAGAGAGAGAGAGAGAGAGGAGAGAGAGAGAGAGAGAGAGAAGAGAGGAGAGAGAGAGAGAGAGAGAGAGAGAGAGAGAGAGAGAGAGAGAGAGAGAGAGAGAGAGAGAGAGAGAGAGAGAGAGAGAGAGAGAGAGAGAGAGAGAGAAAAGAGATAAAGACAGAGACAGAGAAAAGAGATAAAGACAAAAGAAAAAGAAAAACCAAGAAAAAAAAGAAACGAGACTTTAAAAATGAGAGATATATAAAAGCAAGCCGAGGAGAGAGTATATGCACCGCACACGCACATGAACATTAACGCCATTGATTTTCTTATCCGACCGCCTTGCAAACGCTTTTATAATATCGATCCGAGCCGTTCGTTCGTACCCGACCCGGCGCCTGGCGGTCGGTCGGCCGGACGGGCAAACTTACTCCACAAACAAACACACCAACACCGCCCTTTTCTCTCTCTCTCTCTCTCTCTCTCTCTCTCTCTCTCTCTCTCTCTCTCTCTCTCTCTCTCTCTCTCTCTCTCTCTCTCTCTCTCTCTCTCTCTCTCTCCCCCCCCCTCTCTCTCTCTCACTCTCTCTCCATTTTTCTATATTCCTCTTAACCCTTCTCCCTTCCTTTTCCCTTCTCTTTCGGTCTCTCTCTCTCTCTCCCTAAGTTTTAATCTCAGTTTCTGTCACTGCCTCAAAAGCTTCCTCAGTTTCAATCTCTGCCACTGGATTTGCAATTTCTCTCTGCCTCCCACACTGTCTCAGTCTCTGCCTCAGCCTCGTTCTCAACTCTGCATTTGCCAATCTCTGTCACTGTCACTGCCTCTGCCTTTGTCGCTGTCTCTGTCACTACCTCATTCCCTGCCCCTTCTATCTGACTCTGCCTCGCCCCATGCCTCTGCTTACTCGCAGTCTCTGCCTCTATTTCTCTCTCGCTCTAGGCCTCCGCGATAAGGGCACATAAATTGGTGACACGATAAGGAGTAGCGTGCGAGTGCGGGTGTGAGTTTGTGAGTGCGGGCATGATTATCCATATTAGTCAGCACATATTTACAAGTGTGAATATGTATGTGTATATGCTTGTCTTCGTACGAGCGCACGTGTCTGTATAAACACTGCATAGCCTCTCACCTGCTTCTACATAGGCCGAAACCTATGCAAAACACAAAAGCAATACCACAAACGAAATAAGCAAGCACGAGATAAAGAAAATAAGAAAGGAAAAAGGAAAAGAAGACACGGAGAGCTCAACCACACCTCCCAAAGCATCCCTTCAGGAAGACACACAAAAGACGCCTCTCTCGAAACCTCGGCGTGTTTTATCAAGCGCTATTATCTTGAAAAAAAAATATATATTCATTATCTTCAGAGCACATTCAAATATATATTTATCAACCGACAGCATTGCCACTCGCACCAGAGGAGAGGTGATACGTGGAAAATATAACCTGGAATAATGAATAGGTAA
>NC_061842.1:33753206-33755706 GCF_019202785.1 Penaeus chinensis | reverse complement strand
GAGAAGAGATGTGAGAGAGGGGGGAGAAAAAGATTAAATGAGATGAGAGGAGAGAGAGAATGAAAAGAGAGAGAGAAGAGAGGAGAGGGAGACGGGGGAAAAGAGTGGAGAGAGGATGAGGACACGGAGGAGAGAGAGAGAGAGAGAGGGGAAAGAGAGAGAGGGAGAGGAGGAGAGAGAGGAGAGAGAGGAGAGAGAGAAGAGGAGAGAGAGAGAGATGAGAGAGAGAGGAGAGAGAGAGAAGAGAGAGAGAGAGCATGAGAGAGAGAAGGGAAGAGAGGGATACATATAGACAGACAGATAGATAGATGAATAAACAGATAGAGAGAGAAGGAAGGGGAAACGAAGAAGAAATAGGAAGAAATCAGAGACGGTCTCGTTAGGAAAGAGAAGAGGTTCAAGTGCGGGCGGCTTTTCACGGGTCATGCGGTGAAGACAATGCCACGCTCGATATTTCTTCCTCCAAACAGTCATACACACACACACACACACACACACACACACACACACACACACAAACTCTCTCTCTCACACACACACACACACACTCACACTCACACTCACACACACACACACACCAACTCAACCCCCCCCCCCCCCCACACACACACACACACTCTCTCACACACACACACACGCACATTAAACTAAACAAACACACACACACCCTCGTCTGGAATGAGCATCTCCTTCCCAATCGAAAGAGAGAGAAAAAGGGGAATGTCAGATATTGCGATAACCAAAAAGAAAGAAAAAAAAAAAAGTTTCATGAGCGCAATATCTTTTATTCTGAAAATTGCTCATATTGGGAAGAGGGAGGAGAAGGTGGAGGAGGAGGAGGAAGAGGAGGAGGAAGAGACGGAGGAAGAGGAATTGTAGTAGAAGTAGGAGGAAGATTAGGAGGAGGAGGAGGAGGAAGAGGAGTAGGAAGAGAAGGAGGAAGAGAAATTGTAGTAGAAGTTGGAAGAAGAGGAGGACGAGAAGGAGGAGGAGGAGGTGGAAAAAGAGGAAGAGGAGGAGATGGAGGAGGAGGCAGAGGAGGGATGATAATAGCAACAAAAATAATGATGATATTAATAATAACCATAATAATACTGTTAACAGTAATGATGCTAATAATAACAAGAATGATAATGATATCAATGATAAAAATAACAAATAATGATAATAACAGTAATAATAGTAATGATATCAATAATTCTAAGAATAATAATGATGATGATGATAATAATAATAATAACAATAATGATGATAATAATAATGATGACAATAATAATGATAATAGTAATAATTATACTACTACTGCTACTGCTATTACTACTACTACCACTCATTATAATAATTATAATAACGGTATTGATAATAATAGTAATATAAAAATAATAATGGAAATAATAATGATCATAAAACAATGATAATTTCAATAATATAATACTAATCATAATACGATAGTACTAGGAAGAGGAGGAGAGAGAGGAGAATAAGGAAATGACGGAAGAGGAGGGAGAGGAGAAGGAAAAAGGGAAAAGAGAGGAAGAGGAGGAGGAGGAAAAAAATACGGGGTGAAGGATGAAGCGGGAGAGGAGGAGGAGGAGGAAGATAAGGAATTGGGAGATAAAAGGGAAGAGGAAGTAGTGAGAAATATTGGAAGAGGAGGAAGCAGAGGAAAAGGAGGAGGAGGAGGAAGATAAGGAATTGGGAGAGAAAAGGGAAGAGGAAGTAGTGAGAAATATTGGAAGAGGAGGAAGCAGAGGAAAAGGAGGAGGGGATGCTGGTGGTGGAAGAGATGAATGAATAGAAAAAGAAAGGGGAAGAGGAGAAGAAGAAGGAGGAGGAGGAGGAGGAGGAGGAGGAGGAGTAGGAGGAAGAGGAGGGGGAGAAGGAGGAGGAAGGAGGAGAAGGAGGAGGAGGAGGAGTAGGAGGAAGAGGAGAAGGAGGAGAAAGAGCTGGTTGAGGAGGAGGAGGAGGAGGACTAGGAGGAAGAGGAGGGGGAGAAGGAGGAGGAAGGAGGAGAAGGAGGAGGAGGAGGAGTAGGAAGAGGAGGAGAAGGAGGAGAAAGAGCAGGTTGAGGAGGAGGAGGAGGAGGAGGAGGAAAAGGAGGAGGAAGAGGAGGAGGAAGAGGAGGAGGATTAGGGAGAGGAGGAGAAGGAAGAGGAGGAGGAAGAGGAGGAGGAGTAGGAAGAGGAGGAGGAGGAAAAGGAGAAGGAAGATGAGGAGGAAGAGGAGGAGGAATAGGAAGAGGAGGAGGAGGAGGAGGAAGAGGAGGAGGAAGAGGGGAAAAACGAAGCCGAGGCGGAAAAGGAGGAGAAGAAAGAGGGGAATGACGAGAGAGAAGAGAAAAACGAAGAAGCAGAGATGCACCCTCCACCCCCACCCCCACCCCCCTAAAAAACGTGAAATGACTTCGATTTCTCCCTCTATAAAAAGCTTCTTTCCAGGAAATAGATAAAGAGAGAGAGAGAGAGAAGAAGAAGAAGCCGAAGAGGAATAACGCCCCAGT
>NC_061842.1:33738206-33740706 GCF_019202785.1 Penaeus chinensis | reverse complement strand
AGCTTCCCTGTTTGCCGGAGATTAATTATAATCATGAGATGACGAGGAAGCTGGGAGAGATGAAGTTGTGTGAGGCGTTTGATTGAGCGTCGAACTGTGGGGTAGCGGGGTCGGCCATTTTTTCTTTTTTCTTTTAAATGTGTGGTAGCTTGCATAATCTATCTCTGTCTCCTCTTCGTTCTCTCCCACTCTTCCCCTTCTTTCCCTCCTTCGTCTTCCTTTGGCTTTCTCTATTTTATTTTGGTTACACTGTCTGTCTGCCTTTCTGTCCTCGTTTCTCTCTTTCTCTCTCTCTCTCTTTCTCTCTCTCTCTCTCTCTCTTGCTCTCCCTCTCTCTCTCTCTCCTCTCTCTCTCTCTCTCTCTCCCTCTCTCCCTCCCTCCCTCTCTCGCTCCCTCTCTCTCCTTCTCCCTCTCCCTCCCTCCCTCCCTCCCTCTCCCTCCCCCTTTTTCCTCCCCCTGCTCCCCCTCTTTCTCCCCGCACTCGAAGCCAACAGTTACCGTCGGGTCTTCACAGAGTCCCAGTTTCCCTGCAAATCAAACGCTAAAATTCGGAGCATTGGTAATATTCATATCTTTACTGCCATTTCCAATACTACACATAGTTCGATAAAGTTATATCCAGCATAAACGCTATGGGTATTATGAAACTGCAATTGAATGTCGTGCTATCCAGTGATTAAAAGTTATATATGTACACACGCACACACACACACACACACACACACGTACACACACACACACACACACACACACACGTACACACACACACACACACACACACACACACACACACACACTAACAAATATATACACACATGCATATTTGTAAAGATAGATGGTAAAATTAACAAAGAAAGAGTACAAATGAACGATAAATAGCAAAAAATAGCGTAGATGTGTAAGCTAAAAGAATAAGGAATTTGTTATTTCAACGAATGTATTTGCTCCTCTATGATATTCAAATAAATTAGCAAAGAAAAAAAAAAAAAAAAAAAAACGTTACGATGACAGCAAACTGTATGAGTTTGTAAGAGTGCAAAATGTGTTTGTATTTTTTTTTTCTCATTCACAAACTTTAAAATTAAATCACTCAGTACTTTTGTAAATCGACAAGATATCATAATCTCTCTTAATTTAAGTTTTTAAATCAATATTCTATGTCTTCCTCCCTCTGTTTATCTTCCTGTCTCTCCTTCACCTCTTTCTTCTTTCTCTTCCCTCTGTTTCTCTGACTCTCCCTTTCCTCTTTCTCCCTTTTCTTCCTTTTCTCAACCCTGTTCTTTCTCTTCTTCGTTTCTCCCCTCTCTACCCCTTTCCTCATCTTCTTTTCTTAGCCTTTTTCTACCTCTCTCCTCTTGCCTCTCCCCTCCTTCCTTCTTTCCTCTTCCCTCTCTCCTTTGTCCCTTTCTTATCCCCGCTTCCCTTCTTCCCTCTTTGCTTCTCCGCCTTCATCCTCATTTCCTTTTCTCTCTCTCCCTTCTCCCTTCCTCTCCCTCCCTTCCCCGTTTCCCTCTCCCGCCTTTCTCTTCCTTTTCTCTTCTCTCTCTCCTTTCTCCCTTCTTCTCCCTCTCTTCCCCTTCCTTCTCCCCCTCCCTCTTCCTCCTTCTCCTCCTTCTCTTCCCTTCCTCCTTTTTTCCTCTCCCTCCCCCCCCTCATCCCCTCTCCCTCCCTCCCCCTTTCATCCCCTCTTCCCCCTTCCTCTCCCTCCCTCCCCCCTCCTCCCCTCTTCCCCCTTCCTCTCCATCCCTCTCCCCCCTTCCCCTCCCCTTCCTCTCCCTCCCTCCCCCCTCATCCCCTCTCCCCCTTTCCTCTCCCCCCCTCCCCCCCTTCCCTTCCCCCTCTTTTAACTCACAGTGCAACACGGTCGCCATTCGAGACAGTGTCCTTGGTAACTAAGTGCTCGGGGACGGGGAGGAAGCCTCAAGACACTCATCTGATTGCGCTCTCCCCTTCTCCCCTTCCTGCTTTTTCTCCCTTCTTCCCTCTTCCTTTTTCGTTCCTTCTTCCCTCTTTTTTTTCTCCCCTTCTTCCCTCTTCCTTTTTCGTTCCTTCTTCCCTTCCTGCTTTTTCTCCCTGCTTCCCTCCTTCTTTTTCGTCCCTTCTTCCCCTTTCCTTTTTGTCCATTCTTTCCTCTTCCTTTTCGTCCCTTCTTCTCTCTCCCTTTTCCTCTACTACTGTGTTCATTCAGGTTTCTTTCTCCTCCTAATTTTCTCTTCCTTTTCCTCTCTTTTCTTCTTCTCCTCCTCCTTCCGTTTTTTCGTTTTTTCCCTTCTCCTCTTGCTTCCTCCTCTCCCTGCCCTCTTCCTTCTCCCTCTCTCTTCCTTTTCTTCCCTCCTCTTCTTTCCTTCCTCTCTCTCCCTTTCCTACATTCCCTCAACCTCATATTTCCTCTTCTCTATTTCTCCTTCCTCTCCTTCGTTCCGTCTCCCTATTTCCTTTTATTCTCGTTTCCTTTTTTTTTCGTCCGCCTCTCCCCTCGTTTTTTTCTTACGACCTCTT
>NC_061842.1:33725706-33733206 GCF_019202785.1 Penaeus chinensis | reverse complement strand
GGTGGCATGGTTGGTTTAGTACTGGCCCTCCGGTCTCATACCCGGAGTGACCTGGTTCGAGGCCAGGTCAGGGAGGATTGTTATACACCTATATCAATGCAGTATTGCATTATTCCATCTTTCATATATCTATCTATCTATCTATCTATATATCTATATATTTATCTATCTATCTATATATCTATATATTTATCTATCTATCTATCTATCTATCTATCTATCTATATAAATTAAATGAAAATTTATAGACGTACTAAAAGTGCACAATTTAAGAAGATTTATGATTCAATCTGTAATCATATGTAGATATATATTTTTCATCCTTGGGAAAATCATAAACGCCCTAAATATATATACATAAAAAATGGTCGGATTCACATATATCTATTTCATTTATTCGCGGATAAATATTTTTTTCCCCTCTGAAAAAAAATAAAGACACACCGAATATCTATGACTCAAGAAGGCCTAGGTTAATTTACACCCACTCCATTTACACCCACATGCGGTTATATACCTTGGGCGTGAAGGTGAGGCATGAGACGCCACGCGGAAGGGGTGATGATGACGATGACTTGTGTGAAGGAGAAGGGATCGTGTTCTGGGTGATGACTTTGATGAGTCTGTGGCATGAGTTGCGAGGTTCGACGTGGAGTATGGTCGATGCGTTGGTGAGTTAGTGGGGGTGATGAGTTAGTGAGGGCGATGAGTTCGTATGGTGGTATGTTAGTAAGGTGATGAGGGGGAGATGAATTGGTGAGGTGATGAGTCAATGAGGTGATGAGTCAATGAGGTGATGAGGGGGAGATCGTCTGAGTTTGGGTTGGGACACTGGTGTGGAGGCGATGAGGAAGTGAGTTGAAGGAATGACGTCAGGGTTGATGTGGCGTTGATGTTCGCGAGGCGCTGAGTCGATGAGGAAATGGGTGGGAATGGATGTCGAAATTGATGTCGAATTGGTGAGGAAACGGGTGGGAGGATGGTGTCGAATTGGTGAGGAAACGGGTGGGCTGTTGATGTGCAACTGACGAGTTGATTAGGAAAGGTTTAGCAAGTTGACGTGGAAGTTAATGAGGATCTGATATTGAGTGGAGGATGTGGGTGTTGATACAAGACTGGTGTTACGGGCGTGTGGACTTGATGAGAGAAATTGATATGGAATCGATGAGGCATTGGCTTGGTTTAGCCTTCCGTCTCATCCATTCTGCTCCTTATTTGCAGTCCATTACGGTTTTTAGGACAGTACCCCAACCCTTCCTTATGTCAACAGGTCCCTTTATAAACAGGTATCCCTAAAAACAGGTCAATTTGTAAAGGAGTTCCTTTTTGTAAACACGCATCTATAAAACCAGGTATCTCTGGAAATATCGGCCTGTCCTTGATTTTTTTCTCTCTTATTTATGCATTTATGGCGAGTTTCCTGTAACAAGCTTACCCCCCCCCCCCCCCCCGCCCACCCCGATGCCTGATTTAGCACTCCGACTCGACCCCAACACGGCAGTGAACGACAGAGAGTGACAGTGTGATTATGCAAATATTGAGAAGCCACGAGGGGAGGGTGTTGGGGGGGGGGGGGGGTGGGGGGGAAGGGACGCTCTAGATATGCAGAGGTCAGTGTAAAAAAAGGTCCAGTGACGGCGACAATATCGGAAGTAGGAATAACAGAAATACAGAAGTGGTAACTAGCAGTAATATAAAACCAAGTAGCATTTATCACGATAAAGTGTGAATGACAATAACACTAGCAGTGACAGTCAGCGTGGCGGCCGTAGAAATATTACCTAGTAGCTATATCTAAACAAGTAATAGATATAACCATGACAGTTCCAGAAACAGGATGAGCGTAACTAGCTACAGTAACTAGCTATTATAATCTAAACAAGAAACAGGAATAGCAGTGGTACATCACTCACAATCTGCCCATCACTAGCAGAATCAAAGACATTTTTCTCCATCACCCGAGACCTTACAGCGCAAGGAAGACATCAAATCGATCTCCAAGAGTACCTGCATCGTATTAATTAATGGGTGAGAGCATCGAAAATTAGGACAGGTATCAAGCATCATCCCCATAATAGCAACGAGTCATGAAAAAGGATAGAGAGAGAGACAGGAAGAGGGGAAGGGGGAATGGATGGAAAAAAAGAGATTAAGAAAGAGAGAGAGAGGAGGGGGGAGGGGCAAATAGACGAAAGAAATAGAAAAGGGAAAGAGGAGGGGGGGGAGAACGGATGGAAAAGAAAAGAAAAAAAACGAGAAAAGACAAGAGAAAAAGGAGGGGGGAAGATAGATGAAAGATAGAAAAGAGAGAAAAAAGAGAAAGAGGAGGATGGGAGGAAAAACAAATGAAAGAGAAAACAAGACAGAAAAATAAAAATAAAGAGGATGGGGGAATATGGATGAAAGAAAGAGAGAGAGAGAGAGAGAAAACAAAAGAGGATGGGGGGAAATGGACGAAAGAAAAAAAAAAAAAGAGAGAGAGAAAAAAATTCTAGCAGCTTTTTATAGACATGGTAATTGTTCTTCCCCGTGGAATGACCCTGACAATGTGATCAATAGTTATTATCTTCTTAGGTTCGCTCCCTGCAGCTATGGCGAAGGCCAAGTTCATGTCACATGCCATGAAGTCTATGTTTTCTGTATATTCTTTTGAAGGGGGCGGGGCTAATTTGCAAGGTTGGTGTGACTTGCTTTTATTATCAAGTTGTTTGTGTCATTCGGCTCTGGCGAAGGAAGGACAGCGAAGGGGGTTTGATATAAGTGTAACACACACACACACATATATAAATATATATATATATACTTATATATACAAATATCTATCTATCTATCTATCTATCTATCTATCTATCTATCTATCTATATATACATATATATATATATATATATATATATATATAAATATGTATATTCAAGAGAGGAAGCAGAAATGCAGACAGAAAAAAAAGATAAAAAGCAACAACAAACCTAAATAAAAAGAGAAAAAATAAAGACAAAAAAAACAAAAAAAAAACAAAACAAAAAAAATACAAAACGCCAAAAAAAAAGGAAAACAAAAAATAAAAAAAAGCTGTACACAGACGGCTTGTGGAACTGATCACGGAAATGAGTTGGCCAGAGCAGGACGTGGGCCGGCGGTGGCATCGAGCGAGTCGTCCTCGTGTTTTCGAGGGCGAGGGGTCGAGACCCGAGGGAACACGCGTCCTGCTCTTCGCTGGAATGGGGAGCGGTTAGGTGAACTCCGGCGGATGTGCGGGGATAGGGCTGTGTCTGTCTGTGTCTGGGGAGGGAAATAGGAACGTATACGGGGGTGCGTGGGGAAGTCAACTATTGTTTCTTTTGTGTGTGTGTGTGCGTGTGTGTGTGTAGAGAGAGAGAGATAAGCACGCACATACACACACACACACATATGTATGTATGTATGTACGTATGTATGTAGGTGTGTATGGATGTACGTATAAATATGTATGCATGCATGTGTGTGTGTGTGTGTAGATAGACAGATAAGCAAATACACACACACACACACATCCATACATACATATACATGTATATATGTATATGTATGTGTATGTGTGTGTGTGTGTGTGTGTGTGTGTGTGTGTGTGTGTGTGTGTGTGTGTGTGTGTGTGTGTGTGTGTGTGAATGGTAAAACACTCTTCCGTGCTCATACTACGGTAGAAGAAAACACAAAGACAAAAACTAGATTTATTGAACATGAAATTACAGTTTCGAAATCCACCCGGAATCCATCTGGGTTGAAATCTTGTTTTTGCATTGTGGGTTTTTAACCATATACATACATACATACATATATATACAAATACACATATAAATGTATATATATATATATACACACACACATGTATATATATATACACACACACACATATATATATGTATATATATATATATATATATATATATATATATATATATAAACACACACACATATCATAAACATATATACGGATATATTGCATACGCACAGTCCTTAATAATTACATCCATCCAGTACAAGGTTAGAAATAAAGGAAAAAAAAGAAAAAAAAGAAAAAATAAGCTTTGTAGATCCTGTTAAAACGATCCTTCCTAATGACATCCTGTAACTATTGTCACCAATGCTTCGATTTCACAGAAAGAACTAGTTGCAAGAATGGCCTTGGATTCCTATGGATCAAAAAAGATGTGAGGAAGAAGGGGAGGGAGGGAGGGAGGGAGGGAGGGAGGGAGGGAGAGCGAGAGAGTGAGGGAGAGAAAGAGAGAGAGAGAGAGAGGAGAGAAGAGAGAGGAGTGTGTGTGTGTGTGTGTGTACATACATACATTTATATACATATGACTGGGACTGAGTTGATTATCAAGACCATCACTGATATGATTATCAGCATAACAAATACTATCATTGAAGGATATTACAATGGTCGACATCATTCTCGACATGAAACATCGCTACAAACATCACAAACGACCAGCCTCTACCGTGGCCTTTTCCAAAGTGTTAAATAAAAAATGTATCACGAATTTCAATGTTTCGATCTCCTGTCAAACGAACAGTAACAACGTTTAACAGTGAATGGCATGTAACAATGCTTAAATCAATACATATGTTTACATAACATAACTGTGAGACAATAATAGTTTTGAAACTTACGGAGAAAAAAAATCGACTTTTGTAAATTTCTAAGCTGCGCCTTATCAAATTTCCCGGGGAAACTGTTCAGACAGAAGCTGTACAGACTTGTAAAACACCTGATTTAACCACATCCTGCACCAAGTATGTTGGAAGCGTAACCCGTTCTTGCAACGCGATATATATATATATATATATATATATATATATATATATACATATATATATATATACATATATATGTATATATATATATATATATATACACACATATGTGTATGTATATATATATATAGACAGATAGATAGATATGTGTGTATATATATATGTATATATATACATATACATATATATATATGTATATACATATCTATATTTATATCTATATCTATATCTATATCTATATCTATATCTATATCTATATCTATATCTTTATCTATCTATCTATCTATCTATCTATCTATATATATATATATAAAGAAAGAGGGAGAGAACGAGAGAGAGATAGAAGAACAGAATTCATAAAAAGTCACAGACCAACCCTAACGACTTCCCAAGCGCCCCGCCTCTGTATCAACCCAAAACGCTAAAAAAAAACACTCATAAAAAAAAAAAAAAAAAAAAAGCTCAAAAGCAACGTGTCTGCGACCGACATCCGTTCCCTGTTTATTAACGGGAGACCAAAGCACTTGCAGACGTGGCGCGGGAAGGTTGAGTTCGTGAAGTTTCGCGAATACCCGAGAATCACGAATACCCGAATACCCGAAAACCACAAATACCCAAATACCCGAATACCCAAATACCCGAGAATCACGAATACCCGAATACCCAAGAATCACGAATGACCGAATATCCGAAAACCACGAATACCCGAGAATCACGAAAATGACCCGAAGACCCGAGAATCACGAAAACCACGAATACCCGAGAATCACGAAAATGACCCGAATACCCGAGAATCCCGAGAAGCAGGCGCGCGTCCCGGGCGGCGACGGAGGCGAAGAAAGAGACGCTGGTTGGCATGGAGATGAGGAGGAATTCGCTCCTCGGGTCTCGCTGCGTCTCGGGCTGCCTTGGGAAGCTTTTTTGATAATGGCGGTCCAGGGGGGTCTAGTTTTTTTATGATTTCGCATTGGTTCGGTGTTTTGTGCGGCTTGTTTTGGTTGTTTTGTCTGTCTGTGTTGCTCTGTTTGTTTGTCTGTCTGTGTCGCTTTGTGTGTGTGTGTGTGTGTGTCTCTCTGTATGTCATCCTCTCTTGCTGTCTGTGTCGCTCTGTCTGTCTGTCTTACTGTATAGTCTTGTAGAGTACG
Organism: Penaeus chinensis; assembly: GCF_019202785.1. Taxonomy (NCBI): domain Eukaryota; kingdom Metazoa; phylum Arthropoda; class Malacostraca; order Decapoda; family Penaeidae; genus Penaeus; species Penaeus chinensis. Next base: position 33,727,266 of record NC_061842.1, on the reverse strand, counting down.
ACTGTGTGCATAACTTTTTTAAACTCTATGTCTTTCTGTGTTACTCTTGCCAAGTGCATGTTTGTTTGTTTTCCTCTGTGTCTTTTTATGTTTGTCCGCGTCTCTGTCTCTATTTTTATCTGCCTTACTTTCTTTCTCTTATTGCATGTCTGTTTTGCTATCCCCCTCTACGCATGTCTATGTGTTTTATTCTCTCGTTTGTCTCTCCATTTTTTTCCGTATATCTGTGTTTGTTATTTCTCTCTGTTTGACTGTCTTGCTCTCTCTCTCTCTGTCTATTTGTCTATATGTCTCGCTCTCTCTCTGCCTATTGTGTTTTCTCTTTCTGTCTGTCTCTCTGTCTGTCTCTCTCTCTCTCTCTCTCTCTCTCTCTCTCTCTCTCTCTCTCTCTCTCTCTCTCTCTCTCTCTCCTCCTCCTCCTCCTCCTACCTGTCTGCCTTGTTGTCTCTCTCTCTCTCTCTCCGTCTGACTTGCTTTCTCTCTCCCCTCTCTCTACCTGTGCCTTGCCCTCTCTCTCTTTTAGTTTCTCTCTCTTTTTCTTTCTGCCAATCCATCTTGCTCTCTCTCCCTCTTTCTGAATATTTATTCTCGTTATACTGCCTCCCCGTCCGCCCAACTGTCACTAGTAATGCCCGAACTACATACTGAAAAGGTCACACATCGGATCCTTATAAAAGATACATATACGGACCCCTACGCAAATGTCACTTATCAGCCTGGGACTCGAATATCAATACCGACGTTGTTTTGATATCAAATATTGAAGCGACTTTTACACTTTTTGTTTATGTAACCATGTCTTGTAAAAGGGTTTGTGTCTATCTTAAAGATCCGGAAAGTTAGTTGAAGAGATTTTGAATCTCATATTTTCTTTTTTGATTTGAATTGGTTTCTTTATCACGCACGAACAAGCACGTGCACACGCACACACACAAACACAAAAACAAACACACGCACGCAAACACACACAGACAAACACAAACACACACACACACACACACACACATATATATATATATGTGTATATATATATATCAGATGGACTAAGAAATGTTTGTTGTGTGTGTGTATGCGTGTGTGTTTGAATGTGTGTATTTTTTTTTTAACTTTATCACATCATCTGTGTTTCTATATCCTATATCTTCTTCCAACCTTTATAAGTGTTTCTTACATTTAATATTTTTAATCAAACATTTATAAGAACAACAACACGACCTTTCCGCTCTCCACACCACACACACACACACACAAAAAAAAAAATTACGCGAACGCAAGATTTACCAACGAACAGCCGACCGCGAAGACCTGTTTATTTGTTTTTTGTCTTATTTACTTTTACTTATCCATCTATTTTCTCAATCTTAATCCCGGGAGCGCAGACCCGTCATTCACTCTCTTCCATTTGCGAGATCTCAATAGCGACTCCGTAATGACGAGTGGACAGCGGCGACGGTCAGAACCTCAAGTGATATCAAAATGGAGGTCGATATTTCGTTACGCTGAGGGGAGAGAGAGGAGAGAGAGAAGAGAAGAGAGAGAGAGAGAGAGAGGGGGGGGGGG
>NC_061842.1:33723350-33725606 GCF_019202785.1 Penaeus chinensis | reverse complement strand
ACAGACAGACACACAATCGTATCTGTAGCGTTCGACTTGCAACCATCCCTTCTCTCTCTTCCCCTCCCTTGACTCCATCTTCTCCCTCCCTCCTTCCCTCCCTCCTTCCTTCCCTCCCTTCCTCCTTCCTTCCCTCCCTCCCCCCTCCCCCCTCCCCTCCACCAAGTCCCCTTCCCTTCTCTCCCTCCCCTCCACCAAGTCCCCTTCCTTCTCTCCCTCCCTCCCTCCCTCTCTCTCTCTTCTCTCCTCCCTCCCTCCCTCCCTCCCTCCCCTCCTCCCTCCCTCCCTCTCCTCCTCTCCCCTCCCTCCCTCCCTCCCTCTCTGCCTCCCTCCTAGTCTCATGTCGTACGGTACATTTGCAGAGATTCTAGTCGTGACGCGAGCACGAGAGTCCAGGATGGGTGGACCTCATCTCCGCACCCAACGCCCCCCTCCCCCCTTCCCTCCCTCCCTCCCACTCTCCCTCCCTCCCACTCTCCCTCCCTCCCACTCTCCCTCCCTCCCCTCTCCCTCCCTCTCTCCCTCCCTCCCTCCCTCCCTCCCTCCCTTCTTCCTCAACTCATCCTCCCCGCTGGACTGGCATGAGGGGAGGGGAGGGGGTAGTGGGGTGAAGGGAAGAGAGGAGAGTGTCCGGGTGAAGGGAAGGGAGGAGAGTGTCCGGGTGAAGGGAAGGGAAGGGAGGGGGGAGGGGAGTGAAGGGTTGGGGCGAGGGGGAAGGGAAGGGATGGGGGAGGGGAGTGAAGGGTTGGGGCGAGGGGAAAGGAGGGGAGGGGGGGAGGGGAGTGATAGGTTGGGGCGAGGCGAAGGGAGGGGAGGGGTTGGGGCGAGGGGAAGGGAGGGGGTGGGGGTGGGAGGTGGAATCATTGCGCGAGGGTTTTTGATGGGGTGGATAAACCTCATGGGAATTTCCCCCTCTCCACTTCCTCCTCCTCCTCCTCATCTCTCTGCTCTCATTGATTTCTCCTTTGCCTGATGTCCGTATTATTATTTGTATTACTTTTATTATTATTATTATTATTATTATTATTATTTTTATCATCATCATCATCATCATCATCATCATCATCATCAATATTATTATTATAATTATTATTATTATTATTATTATTATTATTATTATTATTATTATTATTATTATTATTATTATTACTATTACTATTACTATTAATACTATCATTGCTATTACTATTATTACTATTATTGTTATTAGTAGTAGTGGTAGTAATGTTATTACTATTATTGTTATTGTTTTTTTCATTATTATATATTGTTGTAGCGGTTTGTTAGGCATTAGCCTATTATTACATGTACAGTGTTTTTGTGTACATCTATCTTTTTTTTTTTTTTTGTCTTTTTACTATCTATTTTCTCTATCTGCCCCTTTCTCCTTCTCTCTTCTTCCTTGCTTTCAGTCTTATCGTCCTCATCTTTCATTTAATATTCTTTATTCTTTATCTCCTCTTTCTCACTGTCTTCTCCTGCTATTAGCTCCTTTCCTGCACTTTTTCTCGTCATTTCCCTTCTCTCCCTCTTTTCTGTCTCTCTTCCCCTCCCTTCGTCTTATCTCCCACTCCCCCCTGCCTTTCGCCCCTTCTTTGTCTCCCTATTCTCCCTTCTCACCTTCCCCTCCCTTTATACCCTTCTTCTCCCTCATTCTTCTCTTCCCTCTTCTCCCTTCCCCTCCACTTCCACAGCTTCTCCTCCTCCTCCTCCTTTCCTCTCCCTCTCCTCCCCTTCCCCCTCACATCACCTCATCTTCTCCCTCTCCTCACCTTCTCCCTCTTCCCCTCCCTCCTCCCTTTTCTCACCTTCCCCTCCTTCCTCTCCCTTCTTTATCACCCTCTACCTCTCTCATGGGAAAACGTCTCGCTCTCATGAACGTTCAATCTCATCAGCTGATTAGGCTCGCGACTCGTCCCCCTGGCGAGTAGGCCTTTATAGTCGATTTGAGGTCCCCGTCGATCGATTCGGTTGTAAGCCTAATGTCTATCGATGTTGGTTCATCTATTGGGAAGTGGAGGGGGGGGGGGGGGCGTTGGATTGTTGATTTATTTTATTTCATTTCATTTTACGTGTTTTTGTATTCCATTTTTAGGTGTTGGATTTATTGCATAGTGTGATGTGGAGATTATTTCACACAATTATGTTTTCTTTCTTTCTGTCTCGTGTGCATTTAGTCGTCATATATTTCCCGTCGTATGCGTCGAGGGACGGAGATATATTTCCTTTCCTTACGCAGTCATAAAATTGCTCGAA
>NC_061842.1:33713350-33718350 GCF_019202785.1 Penaeus chinensis | reverse complement strand
CGTCGGAAATCCCTTTTCACCATCGACCGACGCACCTCGCCCTCCGCCGTAAGCTTAACGAGAAGAAATTCAGCCTTTTCTGAACCTTTCGGTCAAAGAGCTTTTTTTTTTCTAACTTTTTGATAGGAATTTGTTGTTGTTGTTGTTGGATTTTTGTTTTTAGGGAAGTAAGAATTAATAAATAATTTAGTTTTTTTTTTTTTTTTTTCATTCACTCGTATTCGTCTATTTTTCCCCCCCTTAGTCATACGTAAAAGAAAAATAAATACAAACAATAATAATAATAATGAGAGTTAAAAAGTTAAAAAGGAAAAAAAAAAAAAAGTAATGTGTTTGTGTGTTTGTGTTTGAGGTGAATGCGGGCTTTTGTCGTGGTAGCGAAGCCTCAGAAATGGGTAGCAGATTTTGGCCGAGACAATCCGGTTACGCGAGAAGTCTTCGGCACGATTTCCGAATTGAGGTTAGCTTTTGTTAGCTTTTATTGTTGTTGTTAATTTTTTTTTTTTATTTGTTTATTTGTTATTGTCGGCGTCATTATCATCGTTGTTCATCATCATCGTTGTCTTTACCATCATCATCCTTGCTAATGTCGTTGTTATTGTCATTGTTTTACAATGACGGATATGTATTTCGTTTCACCCTCCCCTCTCCCCTCCCCTCCCCCCGCATTACGCTCCCCCTATCCCCTCTTTTCTCCCCCTACCCCCTCACTTCCCCCCTACCCCCATTGCGTAAGCGGGACGTAACGCACCGACCGAGTTACATAACGGAATGCGAGCGGGTGGGCGGTCGGGTGGGCGGGCGGGCGGGCGGCTGGGCGGCTGGGTTTACGGTATGGACGCTGCATCTTTATTCCGCGTCCCGACAGGGCTGAGCCGAGCGGGCCGTCGGGTGCGGGGTTTCTGGCGTTTGGGGGGGAGGGGGGGTGTATGCGTAGGAAGGGTGTGTGTGTGTGTGTGTGTGTGTGTGTGTGTGTGTGTGTGTGTGTGTGTGTGTGTGTGTGTGTGTGTGTGTGTGTGTGTGTGTGTGTGTGTGTGTGTGTGTGTACGTGTGTGTGTGTGTGTGTGTGTGTGTGTGTGTGTGTGTGTGTGTGTGTGTACGTGTGTGCGTGTGTGTGTGTGTGTGTGTGTGTGTGTGGGTGTGTCTGCTAATGTGTGTCAGTGTGTCTGCGTGCATGCGTGTGTGTGTGCGTATGTTCGCATGCACGTCCCCTCAACACCGATCAAAAAAAACTCATGTCCGATTTCGAGTCTGGATACTGATCGAAGTTTTACGAGCTGGTGAGCGTTATTAGATGGAAAAAAGTACTTCAGTAGCCAGCTCATTATGGTGAAAATTCCGTTGTTTTCCGCCTGGATTTCAAAACGCAGCGTGCTTTCGAGATTCGAGATGAACGAGAGAGAGAGAGAGAGAGAGAGAGAGAGAGAGAGAGAGAGAGAGAGAGAGAGAGAGAGAGAGAGAGAGAGAGAGAGAGAGAGAGAGTTCCGACCGGTGAATTCTCTTTCTTGCGTAGCTTGCTTATTTCCTTCTTGCTTGCTTGCTTGTCATAAGAAAGCCTGGAATTCTTCAGACTTGCCTGCGTAAAAGCGAGTGTGTGTGATGTAATGCCTTTCTCTTCACGCGTAAGTCATATTTCGGAGGTAAGGGAGAAGGAGGGTGGGTGGGTGGGAGGGGGAGGGGGGGTGGGTAGGAGGGGGAGGGGGGGGTTTACGTAAAATCGTGTGCTTGCGTTATTGTTATTTAGGTGACTTTTAGTGCTTGCGGGGTTGCCAGATGTTGCTGGATCGTGAGTCAGTTTTGTTTTATGTGTGTGCGTTTCTTTTTAGGCGAAGACGGTTTTAGGGGAAAGTAGGAGAGAGAGAGACAGAGACAGAGACAGAGACAGAGACAGAGACAGAGACAGAGACAGAGAGACAGAGAGACAAAGACAGAAAGAGAGGCATAGGCAGACAGAGAAAGGCAGAGGGAGAGGGAGAGAGAGAGAGAGAGAGAGAGAGAGAGAGAGAGAGAGAGAGAGAGAGAGAGAGAGAGAGAGAGAGAGAGAGAGAGAGAGTTTGGAAGGCAATCTATTTATCCATCGGCCTGTCTACATGTCTGCCCATCTATCGATCCGTGACCATTCGAATCTTTAAATGAGAATGTGGGACTTAACTACAGGAATAGAGAAGTATTTATGCATTTACCTAGAATTCGCTCGATAGATGTCTAATGTCTATTCATCTGCATTTGTTTATATCTCTATCCATCTCTCAGTCTATCATTTGGAACTTGCGAATGTGGGGATAGGATAGAAGAGTAATCGTGCATTTACATTGAAGGCGCCCGATTTTTGTCTATCAGTGTCTATCCATCTATTCATATGACTTGGATGTAGTGCATAGTAATGGATTCCCGTTTTCCATAGGTGATCGGTGTGTCTATCCATCTACAAATCTATCTCTCTGTCTATCAATCCAGTACCTGTTGTTTTATGTATCCATCTATAATCTGTTTATCTGCCTATCTATCGTCTACCTATCCATGTGTGCTATAAATTTCTCTTTCAGTGTGTGTTAATAAATTCACAAAGACTCGTTGCTCTTTAGAATAAGAGTTAGCAGGAAATAACAGCAAGAGGAAGACGTGCGAAGTATATAAATAAATTAGCAATTAGAAAACACACAATTAGCAATGAAAAAAATACATTAAAATCGCATCTCATTTCGAAGACGTGAGCTCGGGAGGAAGTTAAGGCATACAAAAAAAAAAAAATCAGGAATGTTTTTAATAATGATCGTAATGAGTCATGCGTTATACTGCTACAGACATTTATGCCACGTATGCTAGACAGGTGGATAGATAGATGATGGATAGATAGATAAATAGACTGTAGATGAATAGACAGACGATAGATAGACATAAATAAACTGTAGATGGATAGACAGATAAATAGACTGTAGAAGGATAGAGATATAGGCGATGGATAGACATAAATAAATTGTAGATGGATAGACAGATAAATAGACTGTAGATGGATAGACATATAGACGATGGAGAGGCATAAATAGATTGTAGATGGCTAGACAGATAAGTAGATAGTAGACGGATGGATAAATAGATAGATTTAATATCAATGAGTCATAGTCATTCCAAGACGAGAAATTGACTCGGGAAGGAAGCGAGAGCCACACGTGAGGTAGTTAAGGATGGTAATAGCATAATAAAGGATATATAAATTATTTCGACAAGACGTTTGCTTAAAAGGAAAAGGGGGAATTGGACCTTAGAGTGTGCGATAAGGATTGCATTACTTTCCCCCAAAAAATCTAGTTTTAGTTGTAGTAGTAGTGATGCTGGTGATAGTGGTAGTGATAGTGATAATGTTAGTTATATGAATTGTAGTGTTAGTGATCAAGGAATATTGGCAAGGAATAATTTATTATAACATTGGCGGTAATATTAATTGTAATAATGGTAATGTTAATTATCGTAAGAATAATAATGATGATAATGACAAGGAGAAGAAATATCATAATAAGGATAATGGCAACAATGATCGTTTTAATAATGAGGAGGTAATGATAATAATAATAACTATAGTAATAATGATAATAATAATGATACCAGTAATAACTATGATGATAATAAAGCAATGATAATGGTGATAAGAAAATAAATGAAAGTCTTATTGCAAAGTTATGCCATAAACAACCGCCCTGTCTGTGAGCGCATCTGCAATTGCATAACCCGAAGGAGAGATGACGTCATTGCGAGAATCGAAAATCGAATCGACCGAATTCCGCGGAGGAAGTCAATCGAGTTCGGTTCCCGGATGCGCCCCTAGGCCTACTCTCTTGGCTCGGTAATTGACCTGGTAATTGGCTGGTAATGACCCGGTAACGACCCCCTGGCCTATTACCTGTGGCTTGGAGATCAAAGGAGGAGCTGTTGGAGTTTTTGCTTGTTTGGGGGGGGGGTAGGGTTTTTTTTTTTTTTTTTTTTTTTTTTTTTTTTTTGCTTGTTTGGTTGGTTGGTCATTTGGTTCGTGTGTTTTTACGTATCTTTGAAGAATGATTTGAGTCGTCGTTTTTTTTTTTTTTTTTTTTTTTTGTCGACGTTTGAGGCTTTGATTGTCTATGTATTTTTTTTTGTTTTATTTTTTTACTTTTTTATTTCCTTATGTTTGAATTTGTATTTGTCGGTGTTTGTGTTTGCATTAATTTGAAAGGCTTGTTTGCAGAAGCTCTGTGCATGAGGAAGTAGGGTTGGCTGGCTGCATGCCGGGTTTGAGGAGGGGAAGGGAGGGGAGAACAGGGGGAAAGGGGGGAAGGGAGGGGGAGGGGGAGGGGTAGTGTACACCTGATGCACATATTGATCGAGTGTCAGGGGTCCAACAGGGGTGCGGTCACTCACTTGCGGACGCGCGAATGTGCGTGCGTATGCTTATTTGCAGACTTGACTTGCAGACGAAACGTGTTCGTAGATTCGTGTGTATACACACACACACACACATATATATATACATATATACACATATATATACATATATATATATATATATATATACGTATATACATATATAGACATGGACATGCGTATATATACATATATACACATATGCATTTATTAGTAAGCTCTCCCTCTCCCTCTCACCCCCCTCCCTCCCTCCCTCCTTCCCTCCTTCCCTCCTTCCCTCCTTCCCTCACCCCCTTTTTCTCTCTACTTGGCCCTTCCAGGCCGTGACCACCACGAACGCCTATCTCCCTGTGCGAGTTGGTTCTGGTTGGCGCTGGCTGCCTTCTGCTCCCAACTGAAGGGAAGGAGGGAGGGGGAGAAAGGGAGGGAAGGAGGGGTGAAAGGGAGGGTGCGAGGTAAGGGGAGAGAAAGGGAGGGAGGGAGGGAAGAGATGAAAGGCTGAAAGGTAGGGAGAGAAAGGGAGGGGATATATATATATGTATATATATATATTCGTATGTTGAAAAAATGGACTAAAATTCGCATACGTAGGTTTAGGCAAGCAT
>NC_061842.1:33700850-33705850 GCF_019202785.1 Penaeus chinensis | reverse complement strand
GTGAGTTCTTTTTGGGATTATGTTATGTCTTTGTTCGTTTTGTTTTGAATTTTTTGTTTGTTTGTATTATGGCTGTATGTTTTATTTGTTCGTTGTTGTACTGTGTGTTCGTTTTGTTTCGTTTTGTGAATTTTGTTCATTAGGTTTGTCTATTCTTTTTTCATTTTAGAGTGTCCATGTGTATTTGTTAACCCTTTTTTTGTTTTGTTTTGTTCATTCAGCTCTTATATGTCTCCTTGTTTATCTTAGTTCTTTCTGCGTGTATATGTTCAATTTGTAATATGCGACGTTGTTCGGTCTGTGTGTTTGTCTGTTCTGCGTGTCTTTGTTCACTTTGTTCATATTGGTCAGTCCAGATTGTCTGTCTTGTTTATTTTCGTTTCCCAATTGCTTTGTTATTGTTGTGTGTTTTTGTTCAGTTTTGTTATGTCGAGTTATTTGTGTTCTGCTGACGTGTTATTTTCGGTTATTTCGTTCTGTTATTTTGTTATTGTTTTGTTGATGTTTTGTTTTTTTGTTTTTTCTTTCTTTCTTTCTCTTTATCATTTATATATATTTTTTTCACCAAGGATTATTCTTTTTCTTTTCCTTTCTTTCTTATTTTCTTTCTCTTTCTCATTTGTTCATTTTGTTCTGTTTTCTATTTATTTTTGTTATTTTTTTCACCAAGCATTCTTTTCTTTTTCTGTTTTGTTTCTCTTTTTATCTTTCTTTCTTTTTATCTTTCTCTTTCTCGTCTGTTCATTTTGTTTTATTTTGTGTTCTTTATTTCTGTTATTTTTTCACCGAGGATTTTTCTTTCTTTTTGACATTTCATTCGTGTTGTTTTATTATTGTTCTTTTAATTGTCGACGTGTGTTTTTTTTGTTTTTGTTTTTTGTTTTTACTTTGTTCGGTTACTCGGTTGTCATGTATTTCATTTTCTCGATGTGTTTTTTTTTTCTGTGTATCTGTGTTTTTGTTTCGTTTATTTGTTTGTTTTTATTATTGTTGTTTTTGTATTATTATTATAATTAATATTATTATTATTATTGCTATTATTATTATTATTATTATTATTATTATTATTACTTTTTCACTATTAATTGTTTTTGTTCTGTATTTATAACTTTTCATTTGCATATTTTCCCCTGTGTCTATTTTTTTCCCCCTTTCTCTTTGTTCATTTATCTTGTATTGCAGTTTTCTCTTGTGTTTTTTTTAACTTTTCGTTCACACATTTTTCCTCGATTTCTTTTGTTATTTTTTAAGCTGTGTTTATTGTTCATTTTTACATTTATTTGTCTCTTTAATCTATTTTTTTCTGTTCCATTTCCATTTTGTCATTATTCAAGCCTTTCTTATATGTTTATTCATTTTCTTCTTTGTGGGACATTTATTCATTTCGTTCCATTGACTCTTCAAGAGTAGGCCTATGCGAGGGTTCGAGGCGCCTGGTCGGTCGAGTGGCGAGTGGCGTGGGTTGCTCGGGCCTCGGGTTGCATTCGTGCAATTGGTGCAAGTGTGTGCAACTTGGAATTAGAAGTAGGATGATTGGTGGGGAAGTTTGATTGGGTTTTGATGTTTTTTTTTGTTTTGTTTTTTTTTTTGCGATTTTTCTTGTGTCTTTAGGATTTTTTTGTGCATTTGTTTTAGTTTTTTGTTTGTTTGTATCTTTGTATAGTTGTGTTTTTTTTCTATCTGATTTTTTTTCCCTTTATTTTGTTGGTTTGTTTATGTCTTGTTTTTATTTACTTACTTTTTGTTGTTGTTGTTGTTTTTTTGGATGATATTTAATATGAATCACTGAAGTAAATTTTATTAATTGAAGCATTGTAAAACATTTGTATTTGAAGCACTCATTGAACAATTGAAGCAACTGGGAATAAATTGCAAGAAATAGGACTAAATATAGTAAAAGGAAAAGAAATGATGTAGATGTTTATAACTGAAGCTAATATGAGTATAAGTATTTGATAGGTAAAGTGAATGTTAAAAAAGGAATTGAGTGGATATGAATAATTGCAGTAGTTATGTGAATAGTGAGGAAATGAAGTGGATTTAGGTGTTTAAAGCAAATGTGAACAGATGAAGATGAAGTTTGAATAATTGAATCAGATAAGTGATGAATGATCGAAGCGTACGTGAATATCTGAGGGTTGATAATTTATTCAGATGAAAATGAATGACACGACTGGCGCGGGTGGAAAGCCAGAGGGGGAGGGTGTGGCATGGGGAGCAGGGGTGGGGGGCGTGGGGTATTTAGAAAAAAAAAACGGAGGGGAGGGGGATTTCTTAAAATAAAAAATCAGGGGGGGGATTTCTTAAAAGAAAAAGAAGAAAAAAGGAGGGGGAGAGGGATTTCTTAAAAAGAAAAGAAAAAAAAAATGGAGAGGGGAGGGGGAGGGTGAAATTTCTTTTAAAAAACGGAGGGGGAATGGGAGGACGGGGGGGGGGGGGGGTCAAGGGGAGAAATCGGGATTCAGAAGCGATGATTGGGGATGGAGGAAGTTGGGGAGGGGAAAAACATGTTGGGGAGAAGGGGGAGGGGAGAGGAAGAAGAAGAAAAAGAAGAAAGGAAGAGAGAAAATACTTTGGTTTCCCCTCGGATTGTTTGGGGGTTAGGGAGGTTGACGGGGTAGGGGGGGAGATGAGGGAGAGGGGGAGAGATGGAAGGAGGGAAGGGGAGGTAGAGGGATGAGAGGGAAGAAGAGGGGGGAGGAGGAGAGAGTGGTGGGGGATCGGTGAGGGGGGGAGTGGATATAGAGGGAGAGGGAGAGGCGGGAGGAAGAGAAGGTTGATATAGAAGGATAGGAAGAGGAGGGAGGGAGAAAGAGAGAGAGAGAGGGAGTGAGAGAGCGAGAGAGAGAGAGGAGAGATAGCGAGAGCGAGAGAGCGAGAGGAGAGATAGCGAGAGCGAGAGAGAGCGAGAGAGAGAGAGAGCGAGAGAGAGAGCGAGAGAGAGAGCGAGAGCGAGAGCGAGAGAGCGAGAGCGAGAGAGCGAGAGAGCGAGAGCGAGAGCAAGAGAGAAGCCCAGGACGGTTGTTATTCGAGAGAACGTGACTCAGGGAGGTCGGCTGCAGTGATAGCTCTGCGTTTGGGTTGTGCTTTCCGGGCGAGGCTGCTGGAGGAGGTCGCGTGGCGTGGGAGTACTGCTCTCTGTTTGATTTCTCCTTTTTATGCTTGATTTTGTGTTTTACGTCATTTGTTGGCTTGTGTGTTTTTTTTTCAGTATTTTTTTTTATTTTTTCGATTTCCCTTCCTTCTCTATTTGTTTTTTCTTCTTCTTCATATATTTTTTTTTCTCTCTCTCTTGCTTCATTTCTTTTTCCTCTTTCTCCGTTCCCTATTTACCCCCATTTTTTTCCCTTCTTTCCGGTCATCCTATCTATTTTTTCGTCGGCGAGGAGATGAATCGGTAAGTGTAATTGGGGGGAACGACGCCGTTTTTTACCGTTAACAGGATCATTATTCCGTTGAATAAAAGTCCTGATTGAGGAAGATAGAAGGGAATTCCTTTCTCCCTTTTTTGCCCCTTTCGTTTGTTTCTTTCTCTTTTCCCTTTTCTTCTCTCTCTCGTCTTCTTCCTCCATTCATCCTCTGTCGGTTCCTGCTTCATCTCCTTTCCCTGCTCTTCCTGTCTTTTTTGGGTTTTTTTCCATATCTTCATTATCTGTCTCTTCCCCTCCTCCTCCCCCTCCTCTGCGTTTTCTTCTTCCTCTTGTTTCTCCTCTTGTCCCTCCTCCTCCTCCTCCCGTTCTTCCTCCTGTTCCTCCTCCTCCCCCCCCCTTTTTCCCCACCCCTCTTCCTCCTCATGGGAAACTTTCCTGACGATCCAATGGGTTTTGCGCCCGCGTCTCGAAGGTGGAAAGTGCGAGGGGAAAAAGTGATTTTTTTTTTTTTTTTATGTTCTTATTTGTTTTCCACCTTCCCACTCTTCTCATCTTCTCATCTTTCATTTTCTCTCTTTCTCTCTCTCTCTCTCTCTCTCTTTCTCTCTCTTTCTCTCTCTTTCTCTCTCTTTCTCTCTCTCTCTCTCTCTCTCTCTCTCTCTTTCTCTCTCTCTCTCTCTCTCTCTCTCTCTCTCTCTCTCTCTCTCTCTCTCTCTCTCTCTCTCTCTCTCTCTCTCTCTCTCTCTCTCTCTCTCTCTCTCTCTCTCTCTCTCTCTCTCTCTCTCTCCTCTCTCTCTCTCTCTCTCTCTCTTTCTACGTCTTCTATTTCTTCCTTTCCTCCTCTCGTCGTCATCCTTATCTTCTGCCTGCTCCTCCTACTTTATTTTCCCCTCCACTTTCCTCCTCTGTCTCTGCTTCTTCTCTTCTTATCTCCTTATCACTCCTCATCCTCCCCTTTCTCCTCTAATATTTTTGCTTCCTCTCCTTCACCCCCCCCCCCTTTCTCTTTCTTGTATGCCTCCTGCTCCTCCTCATTATTTTCCGCCATTTTTCCAACCTCTCATGATTCTCCTTTTCCTCGTCCCTCCTCCCCCCTCTCCCCTCCTTCTCCTTCCCCCCCTCCTCCCTGTCCCCTTCCTCTTTCCCCTCTCCCCTTCCTCTTTCCCCTTTTCCTCCTCCTCCTCCTCCTCCTCCTCCTCCTCCTCCTCCTCCTCCTCTCCCCCCCTTCCTCCTCCTCCTCCTCCTCTCCCCCCCCTTCCTCCTCCTCAACCACCTTTCCTCCCCTTTCATAATCCCCTCTTCTCTTCCCCTCCTCCTCCTCCTGTCCCTCCTCCTCCACCACCTTTTTCCGCCCTCTCCTAATCCCCTCTCCTCCTCCTCCTCCTCCTCCTCCCTCTCCTCTCCCTTCTCTGTATGTATGGCGTGGCTTGCCTTATCTCAAGTGCGAAGTGTGGCCTGTGTTCGTTATCTACCTTGCTTCGTGGGAGGCCGGGGAGGAGGGGGGAGATGGGGGGAGGGTCAGAGGGGGGGGTCAGAGGGGGGGGGATAGGGTGGAGGATGGGAGGAAAGGTAGGGGAGGGGAGGGGAGGGGAGGGGAAATAGGGGGGTGGAGGCAAGGAAGGGGGAATA